>NC_087222.1:10505759-10520759 GCF_015104395.2 Macrobrachium nipponense
ATTCATTTGTTTTTCAAAATAAAAAAAAGGGCAAACCTCACACAAGAGGAGACCATTTGATAGTTCGGAAACCAGCAATTCCCAATTTAAATGTCGGTGCCTCGTTCTGTCCCAAGGACCGAAGGGCCTCAGGTGACTGCGACGTCTGCAAAATCGTTACTCGAAACTGGATTGGACCGGATTTCATTTCAGAATTGTGGACTGCAGACGCCATCTATTGGCTGCCCGATGCAAAACGGTGCTCAAACAAGAAACTGTTGTGGTTTTGATAGCGAGGCAAGGTTAAAAATTTCCGAGTAAGTGATTGCAATGAATGCATAAAAAAAGTAAAGTAAGAATCCAAATATTTATGCCTATAGGTGCCTAACAAAGTAGCATTTGAAGCCAAATGCATGGAATTACAAGAGAGAATTCACGAATTAGGTTCTGGTAATACATAAACTGCCCTGGATTGTTAACCGGAGAAAAGCTAGAATTACCAACAAAATTTGACTAGTCCAAATTATGGCAAAACTGGGGTTACATTATGCAGAGAAGCTTTTACATTGTTATTCTTAGCTTCAACCCCGGCAAAACCTCATGTAAAAGATATTTTCCTTTCGGTTCGTACTTTTAATTTTTTCGAGGGGTTGTATGGCTGGCTACAGGGATACAGGGTGTCCCTACAGGGTGTCAGCACTGCCATCCCCCTTAACTTTTCTCCTGACTAAAATATTCCAGAAAATAATCACTGGATACGTGCTAATAGCTAATTCGATTGTGCATTTCGTGAAAGCATAAATTTCCATAAATCAACGTATTTCATCTTGAAGTTAGTGATCTGTATAGACGAGAGTTTTGTAAAACTGATAACCTAAAAGAACGATTATTTGTCCTTCGAGTTTCTCGAAGCTTATAAAGATTAAATTAGCTCCTGGATCTGTAATGGAGTCAGAACATCCTCTATAGTAATATCATATAAAGAAAAACATTATTAAATCAGGAAATGCTTAAAATGATACTGATACTGAGTTTGTTATCAGGACCAGTTCAGTCCCTTTGTTGGAAACTTTCCACGTTCTTCAACATAGTTCAATTTTAGATCTAGAATATTCCATTTCTTATTATAATAGTTATAATATATAGAGATGCAGGATTTATTCGCGGTCTTCCTCAAAACGTATATAATAGTTTCGTCTTCAAACGACCCAACGTCATCCGAAGACTGTCATAGCACTCAATAGATGTCTTTAGTGTCCAATCTTGTTAAAACATTACATGATAAAAATTATTTTATATTTAGTATTCTTAATACGTAATACCTTTATTTAGCATTGAATAGGAAGCATAAATCTTCTTTGCATTACTATCAATGCTTTCGTCCTTTTCGTCATATAAAACATCATCAGTATCTTTATCTTCAAAGTGATTTTATTTGATTTATGAAATTTAGTCGCGAGGTAGACGAGAGTATAATAGTTTACCAATAAACTATTTATTACATTTTCTATTCAGGTAGAAAAATTGTCTTAACAGAAAATGGTATTTTGGGATATTTGGATACTTAGAAATATGATTCTCTCTCACTCTCTCTCTCGTGACGCCAGTTTTAGCAGTCATTTTCGCCTGACTTCGAAAAAGCCGAAAAGAGCCGTTATATGGAAGAGGCGAAAATAGCGAAGACATTAGACTACTACTACACACTACTACTTCAATTTACGTCCTCGAAGGCGTATTTTATTTAGAGTTGAAAATACGTGAAATTGAGGGAAAAAACGCTTCCATAATCAGCACAGATTGATTTAGATGAATTAGGAACAATTCTGAATAAATTAAAAGCTGAGAACAAGAGAGAAATAAGGTCAGATAAAGCAAAAATAGGGTAAACTTAATTACTAGGAATTAGATAACCATTCAATCACGTCTTGGAAATATTTTACGAAACTCGAAAGAATATGTTATTTTTCTATAAAACATAGCATCTTTTAGGCATAATTTATATCGATACTTAATTCTATTAGAGTCAGCGTCCATAATTGTTTTAGCAATTGACTTTTGAAAGATGACTGGAAAAGACAATAACGAATTAAAAGAAGAAATATCTGCGGTTTCGATCAGCAAGTTTATTTCAATATCAACTCCTGCCCTGGCTTCTGAACAGGTCTTTGTTGGTAAGGCCGAGTCCAGAGGGCCTTCCTTCCCTGCTTTTGCCTCTTTGTCAACGGAGAGGTTTGGGTGCACAAAAATATTCAAGTGTTTATTGGATATTTTGGTGTCTGTGTTTTTTTAGATTAAGTGTCATACAGTAATATATAATGAAATCTCTTATACAATCAGTTTGGTTAATTGTTTGAGTGTATGTATAATTGTTTGTGTGTGTGTGTGGATGTATATTCAGGAATCTGAATCGGCCCTGTAGAATTCCTCTGTAGTTTTCAAGCACCCTCACTTTTCCTGCAAGAAAATGCATATACTATTAGATGGTTTTTAATGTCTGCAGCAACAAAATCTTAAGTAAAATTCGCCCAGACAATCAAGTCTCCTTTCAAATAACTTATTGTTCTGGTTATAATCTATGATGGCCCCCACTTACTACTCTAATAAACTTGGAGGTTATTATATAATATTATTATATATATATATATATATATATATATATTATATATATATATATATCTATATATATATATATATATATATTGTGACGAAGTGCCAAGTATCTGGTTACTACACTTGCCATTCATTAATTGTTACCTCACAACAGCCAGACACCTGAACCTTCATCACAGGTACTAAATACAACAGTGATCCCTTAAACAACTTACAGTATTGCAGAAAATCAGACTAAATTCATTACAACAGGTGTGAAGTAATCTCAGGTAATTAAATTAATTAAAGGGCATCACTCCATCAACAACTTTAAAAGTCTAAGTATTTCCCGGATTTCAGAAGTCTAAGTACCTCCCTGGTTCTAACTCACTTCAAGTAAATTGAAGGAAAACAGCTCAATTACCACTCTGTGTTTCTACCTAAGCTAAATATAATCATATGTAATTATACTGGTGAAAAAGAAAACACTTATAAAAATTTTAAATACAAAACTTTATTATTAGACTGAAATTATATAAGTGAAATTCACAATATCAGGGAAAATTACTGGTACTTGAAAACAAAGCAAAGTTTTATTAATTCTTGAATCAATTAAGTAAAATTAAATCAAAATTAATTTATCACAAAATTCAATAAAATGAATTCAATCGACGTTCAAAAGTGTTAGACAATAACTAAAATTTGGAAATTAATTCACAAGTGCTAAACAATAATGAAACTTGAAAAGAATTCTAAGTAAATGCAAATTGATTCACAAGTGATAAATTCAGTTAAATGTGCAACAATTAATAACTGACAACAACTACGTTAACTAAATTGTGAATGCAAATGAAAAAACAGAAAAAGGTGTAAAATACCAAAACTGCAAAAAGCACTAATCACACAGAATATAAAAATAAAAACATACACTTCAATAAGAAAAAATGAATAAATGCACACACAAAAAAATCACTTCAAATGAAACAAACACAAAACATGAAAATTTGCAATGTGTAAAAATTTAAATCGTTTCACTCAAACCAGTGTAACTATTAGTTCTCTAAACCATTGTAGCTTTTAGTTGCAACTAATAAAAATAAGGCACACTTTACCTTGGTACCAATTTTCTTTCTGCTGCAGCTCATTTCACAATTTCACCACATAACTCACAATATTTCAAAATTGAAAAGGCACTGTTACACACTTGTACAATGTTTGTTCAGATTCCACAGAAACACTAAATAATACTAAACAACTCTAAGAAATATCAAATCTGAAATTTACGAGCAACCATTCAGTAAGTATAAAATCTTTACATTAATATGAACTCAAAAGTGGCATGCGAGAGAGAGAAGGAGATGTCTGAATGCCAGTGATTCAAAGTCTTTCATGAATGCTTTTGCTCTCTCCTTGTATGGGCAACTTCAAGAGACTGACGGGCTCAAAATATTTTGGGAATGGAAAGATGGTGCAATCCTTCTGGAAGCTTCTAATATGACTTAACTTAACAGAAAAATCATGAAATCCACATGTGGTTATCGACAAAGACCAAAACACAACAGAGACCTCGAGATCTCTTAATCTGAGGTGATGACAAGTTGGGGAAACAATTTGAGCTTCGAACAAACAAAGTCAATCTCTCTTTCTGAACATTCTACATTATATATTAACTTTTACACTATGTTATGTGAAATCTGAACTTACAATTAGACATCCTATAACTCTAAGCTAGCTAAGGAATCTGAAAATGTTGCAAATCTCTTTTCTAACATTTCATACATTCAAGCGGGGAAATATGATATTAAAATTATCAGCATATAATATACCTCCCCCCAGAAAGATTGGTTATCATGGTGTTGAATCCATCGATTTGCAATGGGATAAATAATCAGCAACTACATTGTTTTTGCCACTAATGTGCTGCACTAGTAAGTTATACTGTTGCAAGCACAAAGACCACCTAGTCAGTCTTTGACTATGATTTTTCATTCACTGGATAAATGATAGTGGATTATGATCAGACAGCACTAAATTTTCTTCATTCCTAGGTCTGTTCACATACACTTCAAACTTTTTCAATGCTGTGATTAAGGCTAAAGTTTCCTTCTCAATTGCCGAGTATACTTTCTGATGTTTTTTCAGTTTTGAAGACATGAAGCACACAGGATGGTAGATGTTATGCTCATCTTCTTGAAGTAGAACAGCTCCAATGCCACAGTCAGAAGCATGAACTTGTATCACAAATTTCTTGTTGAAGCCTGGAGCTTGGAGTACTGGTCTTGAAGTTAAAATGGCTTTTACCTTCTCAAAGGATTCTTGACACTCTGGGGTCCAAACAAACTTAGCTTTGGGACTAGTTAAGTCTGTCAAGGGAGCTACTATGGCTGAGAAATTTGGGCAGAAACGACAATAGAATCCAGCCATGCCTAAAAATCTCTGTAGCTGTTTCCTGTTAGTAGGTGGGGTAGCCTTACGGATACCTTCTACATTAGCATTTACTGTAGCAAGAAGGCCTTTCCCAACTTCAAACTCAAGATACTACACAGTTGCTTTTCCAAACTCACTCTTCTCTAGGTTGACTGTTAGTCCTACTTCTTGTAGTTTCTTGAAAACTTTCTTCAGAATCTTCAGATGTTCTTCCCATGTTGTAGAGTAAATCACTATGTCATCCAGGTATACACCTACTCCTTCTATCAATTCTAGCAGTTGATCCATCACTCGTTGGAATGCTGCAAGTGCATTCATCAGACCAAAACGGCAGAACAGTATACTGATACAGTTCAAAAGGAGTAATAAAAGCTGACAGCAACTTAGCATTCTCATCTAAGGGAATTTGATAATATCCTTTCAACAATTCTATCTTGGAAACAAACTTGGCTTGCCCAATATTATCAAGTAACTGATCTATAAGAGGCAAAGGATAATTGTCAGCCACACTGATGGAATTCAGTTTCCTATAATCAATACACATTCTAATTGAACCATCGGGTTTCTTCACTAAAACACAATGCTTTGTCAGATCAGTATGCCTAGGTACATCTGCAAAAATTTCTGGAAAACTTCTAATTACTTCACTTAAGTCTTCACCTTGTTCAACACTCAAATGTTTCAACTTATCCTCCAAATTTTCCAAAATTGAAGAATTATTCATCTGGCTTTCAGCTCCGAATTCGTGGCCATCATCGTCTTTTGTAGATGAAGTTTTGTTTGTGTTATTAACACAGTTTCAGTTTTTGTTTCTGAGAAATAAGGTTTCAGTAGGTTCACATGTATCTTCCTTTGTCTTCTTCTTTCTGGTGTTTCAATTACATAAGTTCTATCACTTAACTTCTCAATTATCTTGTAAGGACCTTAAAATTTATTAGTGAAGGAAAATCTATTGACAGGTAAGAACACTAACACTAGCTTAGTCTTAGCATCATATCTCCTTTAAAATTTTCTAAAGATAATTTTCTAATCTCTTTCAACCTTTTCCTTAAGTTCTTTACATATTCTCCTTGGCTTTTCTCTTGGTTTTCTTCCCAATTTTCTGCAAGAATCTTCAACGGTCCTCTCATTTCTCTACCAAAAATCATTTCATTAGGTGAACATCCCATACTTTCTTGATAAGCACGCCTAACTTCAAACAGCATTAATGGTAAACCCATACTTTGTCAGCATACTTTTCAATGTCTGGTGGAACCTTTCTAAGACACCTTGAGTTTCTGGATGATAGGCAGTGGATAACTGTTGTTTCACTCCTAACAAGGTCATCACATCCTGGAATAACTTTGAAGTAAAGTTGGTTCCTCTATCCCTTTATACTATTTCTGATATACTAAACTTTGAGAAAAACTCCACAAGTTTTTCAGCAACTATCTTGGCAGATATGTTTCTAACAGGGATTGCCTCTGGATATCTGGTCACAGGACACATTAATGTTAACAAATACCATTTCCCTTCTTTGTCTTCGGCAGGGGTCCAACCATATCTATAATCACTTTGCTAAAGGGTTCTTCTCTAACTTCTATAGGTGTAGGGGGGCTTTCTGGATGGTTTCATTCGGTTTTGCAGCTAACTGGCATGTATGACAATCAAGACAGAACCTGCTAACATCTTTGTGAAGTCCAGGCCTGAAAAAATATTTCATGAACTTCTCCACAGTCTTCCTGATTCCCATATGTCAAGACTCATGAGCTACTGCAACCACTTGCTTCGTCAATGGATATGGAATCAAAATTTGATGATATTCGCCCCATACAGCATCTCCTGGTATATATATGTAGGTCTATACTTCCTCATCAGCAAACCTTCCTTCAGATAATAACAGGTAGGAGTTTGTTGTATCTCTTCTCCACCAACAACTCTGAAGAAAAAATCAGCCAAGGATGCATCCTTCTTCTGCAAGTCCATTAGTTTCTCTCTTGTCACTTGACCAACTTCAGGGGTTGAATTCTCAATACTGCTAACTCAGCTACTGTAGTTTCACTACTGTCTTCAGGAACTCTGACTACTCTCCAACGTCCAGGAGTTTCTGAGGAGGACTGACGTTCAGTGAGTGACTGTGTCTTTCCAGACGCCCCAGCCAGTGGAAGGGAGGCTTCTTCCAGAGGCTGGTTAGTTTTCCTGTCCAGAAGTTGTAGTAGTATTACTGAATCTTTGTAATCAGCTCTCTTTTTACTTAGTTTTCCTATCTGGAAGTTGTAGTAGCTGTACTTAATCTTTGTAATCAGCTCTCTTTTTACTTAGTTTTCCTGTCAGGAAATTGTAGTAGTTGTACTGAATCTTTGTAATCAGCTCTCTTTTTACTTAGTTTTCCTGTCAGGAAATTGTAGGAGTTGTACCAAATCTTTGTAATCAGCTCTCTTTTTGTTTAGTTTTCTTTCAAGAAATTGTAGTAGTTGTACTGAATCTTTGTAATCAGCTCTCTTTTTGCTTAGTTTTCCTGTTTGGAAATTGTAGTGTTGTAGTAGGTGTACTGAATCTTGTAATCAGCTCTCTTTTTGCTAAGTTTTATTGTAAGGAAATTGTAGTAGTTGAACTGAACTCTTGTAATCAACTCTCTTTTTGCTTAATTTTCTTGCACGAAATTGTAGTAGTTGTACTGAATCTTTGTAATCAGCTCTCTTTTTGCTTAGTTTTCCTGTCAGGAAATTGTAGTAGTTTTTCTGAATCTTTGTAATCAGCTCTCTTTTTACTTAGTTTTCCTGTCAGGAAATTGTAGTAGTTGTACTGAATCTTTGTAATCAGCTCTCTTTTTGCTTAGTTTTCCTATCAGGAAATTGTAGTAGTTGTACAGAATCTTTGTAATCAGCTCTCTTTTTGCTTAGTTTTCCTGTTAGGAGATTGTAGTAGTTGTACTAAATCTTTGTAAACAACTCTCTTTTTGCTTAGTTTTCTTGTCAGGAAATTGTAGTAGTTATACTAAACTTTGTTAACAGCTCTTCTTTGCTAAGTTTTCCTGTCAGAAATTGTCGTAGTTGTACCAAAAACCGGTAGGCAGGCTCTCTTTTTGCTTAGTTTTCCTTTCTTGAAGTTGTAGTGTTGTTAGAGAATCTTTGAAAATAGCTCTCTTTTTACTGGTCACCCCATCCCAGTTGGCGATGCTGAGAAGGAATTCATTAATCAAAGTTCCAACAGCTCTCGCCTCTGATGCCCTTGATATGAAAAAGGTTTACAGAGGAGTTGAAATGTGATGTTCAAAGAACAAGCATTCTCATAAAAACCACTCCCTTTAGATGACGACATGGAGGACGTTTAAGGAGTCCGTTGTGCAAAACTGATTGTGAAATAATTCCTACATTTTATATTCTCCTTATTAGGAAAGTAATCTGTTTTAAATAACACTCATCTCTCACTGGTTCCGCCCACTTTGGTGCTTTTCTCTTTTTTTTAATTACCTTTAGTTTACCCAATTTTGCCATTTACCATCAGGGTTTTAAGTTTTCTTCCTCCACGTTATTTGAGTTTTCATTCCTGTTTTTGGAGTGAGATTATATTTCGACAATGGTTTTGTTTTGGATCCGTTACAAGTAATGAAAATGGACAATAATTAGGAATAAGCATGTTTTTTTTATATAGATTTGTCTGTAATGTCAAATGCGAAGAAAGAAAATTACTTTCTTGAAGAAAATCAGATTTCAGGCAGAAATGAATACCTCAGGTAGTAGCATTTAAAGAGAGAAACATTTACAAGACTTTTTGTTGATTTTTGGCATTATCCACAAAAGTTGCATAAATCCGAACATCTAACTAACCTTCGAACAAACTGGCAGTTTTATGATTTTTAAATTATTTTAGAGATATTTTACAGTCATTTATAGAACAGGGAGAACAGTGACCAATAATCAATTAATCATACATTACAATAGTTTAATTCAGTAGCTTTAGTAAGTTTTACTCGTCATGATAAGGTCTTTCCGACATGAAATATTGTGAGTTCTTGTTCAAGATTTACGGATCTTTGATTTTAAATCATATCACATTTCATATAAACTTCTCGTAGGTACTAATGGAGAGCATAGCAAGATAAATTTATCTTATTTCCCAAACGACCCTAATGTACCTAAGCCACTAAGATCCTTATAGCAATATTTGCATGATTCAAGACCCGCATGAAGGAACCAGGATCCATTGTAAGTGTGGGCTGTTCACTGCAAAATTGAGGTAAGTTGCAGCTTCGTTGTGAGAAGAGCATGTGTCCGTTGCGAGAGTCCATTTAATAGGCAAAGTTTTGTTGCTACATTTATTCTACAAAAACAGATTGAGGCGCCTGGTGTTGCTAAAGGAAGTCAGAACAAAACGTGATCAGAATCAACCACAGCCGTGTCTGTGTTCATAGCATGAGTACGAACACACTCCAAACCTCGAGCATGAGGAGAAACAGGTAACAGGTAACATATACATATATATATATATATATATATATATATATATATGTATATATATATATACTATATATATATATATATATACATATATATATATACATTATATTATATATATATATATATATATATAATATATATATATATATATATATATGTATATATGTTACCTGTTTCTCCTCATGCTCGAGGTTCGGAGTGTGTTCGTACTCATGTATGAACACAGACACGGCTGTGGTTGATTCTGATCACGTTTTTTTTTGTTCTGACTTCCTTTAGCGACACCAGGCGCCTCAATACAACTTACAAACACAATCCTTCAACAGCATATCAGAATATTAGTTTACTAACGAAAATGTAAGACAACTTCATTATCCTTGAATTGCATAAACATAATACCGTAAAATGGCAAATGAGTTGTCACCTAGATCGTGCCACCCTCGGTTGCAAGAAATTATGGTGTTTGCGTATTCCCACTTCATCTCCGTCTTTTTCACTACTTATTATAAAAAATGATGTTGACCGTAACATATTTCCATTACTATTATCATTTTAATTTGTTATTATCACCAATTTCATGCAACATGTATATCAGATTTCTTCCTCCACAGCAGCCTATTTGTTCCCAGAGTCCTGTTTTGGTCTCCTTGGAGCATTCCGAGGTGACTTTTGGAAGTCCCATTGCCCAGGTATGCAGTCTGTTTATGGCCTTCGTGTTATGCAACCTCTCTGGGACTACTGCAAGTTTAACTCCGTAATTCTGGATGAATTTTCTCTATTTAGAGCTGGAGTTGTCCACGACGCTGCACTTCTTCTCTTGTGTAGCCTTGGGCCAGTATTTGCCTGGGGGACCGTCGCCGAGTGCAGGTATAAGTCGTCACATTTTTATTAATGCTGAGGGACTTGAGTCCGTTGTGTTGAAGTCAGGCCTGACTTGGGACCCTGAAGGCTATTCCTGCCTTGTAGCCGTTTATCTACGGACCCTGAAGTTCTGGGACGAGCCGTTTCGTCCTTATCTTATTTGTCTGCTGCTGTCATGCCCTATAGTTCAGCAGTGCCTGCTTACTCCCTGTGGAGGTTTAGTCTTTTGGTGGCCACCGTGTTTAGGAAAGGGAAATTCTTTCTATTAGCATTGTAAATTGTTAGGCTTCTATATGGCCGACATTTCCTTTCCCTTTCTTTATTAATGGTGTAGGTGTTTGTTTGCTTTTAATTTTGTTTTCATTGTGTATTGCATTCACTTATTATTATATTTTGTCAGAGGTTCTGTTATTCATTTCTAACTTTAACAATTTTGTAATAAATTTTAATATTTTATCTCTGGTATTTGTTATTGGCACACTGATTGTTAATTTCACCCTCTGTGACTTTAACTTTAGAGAACACCTGTTGAAAAGATAGTGTGTATTTCTGTTTTCTGGTTTGATGTTGGCCCTTTGACAAGGGTCGTAACACCACAGAAACAAACTTACACACGAACACATCATTTGAGGAATTTTCCGTTCAAATTCATGTGTTGTCAATGTGCCTCTGAGACAGTAGATTCTTCTTAACAAAGAACATTCACTTTTGTCTCCGTGAGAGCTAACGCTGATGTCTATTATTTCAAAGAATGTCATTGTTCACTACACCTATCTATCAACTATAGGTCAATAAAAAAAGTATAATTTAAATATATATATATATATATAATAATATATAATTCAATGGTATATTTGAACCGCTCTTGTTTTTAGAGCGCTAAAATATACATCAGATTGGATTGCCTTCCATCATGAAATAGAGTTTTAGCAGAGTATTTCTCAAAAAACTTTTTACCAAAAGGGCTTGTAGAAAGAACTGTCAACAACCTTCTTTCCAAATCAGAGATGAACCAGTGTTTAAAAATTTCCATGTTCCCAAGCCTACCATGCTTGCTACGATACCTTTTTTTTTTTTTTTCATTCGGATAGATGGTGAAAATCATTGAGAGCAAATTTGGCTTCCTCAAGCTCAATCTTATAAAATGATCAGTGGCTTTTTACTTTTTAAGGAAAATGCAGGACTTCCATAAGGTCTGTCTTTGTATACAAATTATGAATGCCCAAGATGTCTTGGAAGTTGCGTTGGTTTCCTAGGAAAGGTTACTGCAAGGTCTGCCTTATTGCAGCCGCTTGGGATTAAAGCTATAGGACAGGATACTAGGATTTCTAAAACCTCCTGAACTTTTCCGAGTTTTCTAATAGTCAGGGAATAAAATACGCTCATCAAAAGGGCAAAATTCCATGAAAAAGAAGAGCTAATTTTCCATAATTGGCACTACCAGCCAAACTACATACTTGACTACTCCTGAGATGTTTATATGTTAAAGCACCGCTCTCCCACTTTGAATGCAAATACCTCCCCCGCTCCTCTCTCTCTGGCCTGAGTTTCCTGGGGCGTGTATGGCAGTTTCGCTGTCATTCCTTCTTTTTTCTGCTCTCGAATAGGTTATTATTTATGTGTAACTTAATGAATTATGTATTTTCCTTATACAGTGGTACCTCGAGATACGAAATTAATCCGTTCCGAGGCGCCCTTCGTATCATGAGGTTTTTCGTATCATCTCGACCATATTTTACATGTAAAATGGCTAATCCCCCGTTCCAAGCCCTCCAAAAAACACCCCAGTAAATTCAAATAAAGCTAAATTGACCTATGAAAAATGAAATACTACAACAAATTGGACCATTCAATACCTAACTTAATAACGTAATGCTAATTACCTGTAAATAAAGAAATACTGTACGTATGTAGTAAAATGTGGAAGCTTACCTTTCGAGTGAGGCTATCTCCAAAAGTGGCGGCAGAGGAGGAGGACAAACGGCAGATACGTACGTACGTACGTACACTCAACTTTACGAAACACATAAAAAAATGTAAGGAAAACTAAACTCAAATTTACGAAACACATTAACAAAAACTGTAACACTTAAACTTTACAAAAAAACTAAAAATAAAAAAAAATTGTCCTTTTTTTTATTTAAATTTTTTTTTTTACTTTTTATACTTTACGTAGGTTTTTTTTTTTTTTTTTTTTTACAAAATTTCAACTTCATTACCACTTTCAACTTTCTGTTTTTTATCACTTGGTTCTTCCTTTTTGCTTACTCCTGCTAATGCTAAAGGCTTCATTTAAAAAATAACTATCCAAGGATAGATTGCTTCTGCCTACTTTCACAGTGTTCCTGAAAACGACGTCCGGCAAACGTCATCGAACTGCGCAAGCATACGACCTGTGTGAGCCTTTTCGGGGTGTCTTTTTTCTATAAACGATTGCACTTTATGAAAAGCGGCTAGAACATCATTAACTTCTGCCGTTGTGATAGGGTCGCCCTCCTCCTCCTCGCCACAGCTAGAGAACTCCTCTTGAACGACGTTATGTTGCATGGCCTCCAACTCCTTCAGGTCATCCATCGTAAGCTCCTCTTGGTGCTCCTCGAGAAGGTCATTGATGTCGTCCTCGTCAACGACCAGCCCCATGGACTTGTCAAGTGCAACGATCTCGTCAAGATCTGATTGGGAAACAGTTTCAGGATCGTCAACTGTTTCTAAATCTACAGCACCAGCTTCGCCCACATCGAATCCCTCGAAGTCTCGGGCGGATACGGCATCAGGCCAGAGTTTCCTCCACGAAGAATTCAAGGTTCGCCTCGAAACCTCCTGCCAAGCTTGGTCGATGAGTCGGATGCATATGACGATGTCGAAATGTTCCTTCCAAAATTCACACAAGGTGAGGTTTGTGGTATCGGTGATGTCGAAACATCTCTTGAAAAGATGTTTCGTGTACAGCTTCTTTAAAGTTCGATATCACTTGCTGGTCCATGGGCTGGAGGAGAGGGGTGGTGTTAGGCGGAAGATAAAGAATCCTGATGAAGGAATACTCCGCTAGGATATCTTCCTCGAGGCTAGGAGGGTGGGGAGGGGCATTATCCAACACCAGCAGACATTTCAGGGGGAGGCGCTTCCCTTCCAAGAATTTCTTCACTGTTGGACCGAAACACAGATTTACCCACTCGGTGAACAAAAGTCTCGTTACCCAGGCTTTTTGCATTAGGCCCTCCACATCACTGGAAGCTTCTCTTTAAGCACTTTGTGGGCCTTGAAGGCTCGAGGAGTCTTGGAATGATACACCAGTAGGGGCTTCACCTTGCAATCCCCACTGGTGTTGGAACAAAGTACGAGCGTAAGCCTGTCTTTCATAGGCTTATGCCCGGGCAGCTTCTTCTCTTCCTCCGTGATGTAAGTTCAACAAGGCATTTTTTTCCAAAAAAGTGATGGCTTGCTAAGAACTGTAGCCTTCCTTGGTCATCATCTCGGCGAACGTCTTTTTAAAGGCTTCGGCCGCTTTCGTGTCCGAGCTGGCAGCCTCCCCATGCCGCACCACCGAATGGATGCCAGTCCATTTACGAAACTTCTCGAACACCATGCGAAGCCTTGAACTCGGGGTGTTTGCGTTGATGTCCTTCCCCTCCGTCGTCTTCCGCCTGAGCAATAGAATCGCCGAAAATAGTGCTGGCCTTGTGGGAGATTGCCGTCTCCGGTATCGCCAGCGATTTCTTTGTCTTTTATCCAGACAAGAAGCAGTCGTTCCATCTCGTTGTGCACATGGGTCCTCTTGCTGGACAAAATAGTGATGCCCTTGAAAGGTGTAGCTGCTTTGATGACATCCTTCTGCTTAAGGATGGTGCCTATTGTCGACGGATTTCGGCCGTATTCCTTTGCAATCACACCCAATCGCATACCGCTTCATACTTCTTGATAATCTCCATCTTTGTCTCCAGAGAGAGCATTTGCTTCTTTCCGTGAATTTCAACTTTCTTGGGACCCATGACTACATTATACTGTACGTAATTTATGTATAAGTAGAATAAAGTTTTCACACAACACGATAAAGTACGTATACTGCAACAAAATCACTAACGAATTTACGTTACTAAACGAAATCGTTAGACCGAACGAATACCGCGTGCGTACGATAACGATGCTGCTACCGAGTGGCCGAGGCACACCACTACGTAAATAGATGCATCATGGGAGGGATGCTGACCAATAGGAGAGAAGGATCTCATGGCAGTGACTAGCATCAGGAACCAATGGGAGAGCAGGAGGATGGTGGCGAGTCTACTCAGTTTCAAAATTGTTATCAGTGGTTTGGGTGAATCTCGGACTTTACAGAAACCTTTCGTATCTTGAAAACTTTTCGTTTGTAGAGCCGTTAAATTTTTTGTGTTAGCTTTCGTATCTCGAGTTTTTCGTAAATTGAGCTTTTCGTATCTCGAGGTACCACTGTAGTATCATTTGCAGACAGGATGTGTTGAAGTCAGCATGAAACGTCTCTTTAAAATATAAATAAATGAATAAATAAAATAAGATAATAAAAATAAAATGAATTAATAACAATAAATAACAATATATAAAAATTAATGATACTAAATAAATAAATAAATTAAATTAGATAAATAAATTAAAAAATAAAATTGAATAAATACATAAAAAAATTAATATACATAAAAAATAAAATAAAATAAATAAATAAAGTAAATAA
>NC_087222.1:10528259-10553994 GCF_015104395.2 Macrobrachium nipponense
AAAAACAAATGCATTAAAAATAATTGAAAAAATAAAAACAAATATATAAATATATAATAATAAAAAATAATAAAAAATCGATAAAATAAGAATAAATAATATAATTACATAGATAAAAAAAATATCAATAGAAAATAGAAACAAACAAATAAATAAATAAAATAAATGAAAAAAGAAAATAAATAAAAACAAATTAATTAAATAAATATATATAAAAAATAAATAAAAATAAATCAAAGAACTAAAAATAAATAAACCAAATAGAAAAAAAAATTAAAAAAATATAAAATGGAATCAACAAATAAATAAATAAATTAAAAATAAATAAATAAATAAATAAAATAAATAAAAATAAATGTAAAAATAAAAATAAAAAAATAATAAAATGCGAAGAAACATAAAGGGAAAAGAAATAAATAAAAAAGGTCAATAAAAAATAACTAAAAAATAAGAAATAAACAAAAGATAAATAAATAAAAATAAAAAAATAAATGAAAATAAATAAAAATAAAAATAAAAAAGAGGTAAATAGAATTAATAGATAAAAAATAAAAATAATTAGAAAATAAAAAGAATAAAACAAAAAACAAAATAATAAATAAATATATTAAAATCAATAAATAAATAAATATATTAAAATCAATAAATAAATAATAATAAGTAAATAAATAAATAGAAATAGAAAAAATAAATAAAAATAGTCAAATATTTATAAATAAAAAATATTTTTAAAAACAAAACTAAATGAAAAAAATAACAACCAATATAAATAAATGAGTAAGTAATATTAAAAATAATAAATAAATAGAAATAAATAAATGAAAAAAAAATAAAAAAAAAATAAATAAATACATAAAACAGAAATAAATAAATAAAAATAAGTAAAAATAAATCAAACTAAATAAAAATAAATAGAAATAAATGAAAATAAATAAATAAAAATGAAATAATAATAAAAATAAAATAAACAAATATATATATATATATATAATAATAAAAATAAAAAATATGAATAGATGAAAATAAAAATAAATGAATAATTAAAATTAAACAAAACATTAATAAATAAATAAATAAAAGAATGAGAAAAAGTAATAAATAAAAAGAAATATAGATAAAAAAAAAAATATAAATAAATAAGATAAATTAACAAAATAAATACATAAATAAATAGATAACCTAAAAAAAAAAATAAAAAGATGAATAATATAGAAAAATAAATAAAAGATAAATAAAAAAAACAGATAAATAAATAAAACTAAATAAATAAATTAAAATAAATAAATAAATATATATAAATAAATGGAAAAATAAAAAATAGAAATAAATAGCCATAAAATGAAAAACAAATAAGAATAAATAAAATATATATATAAAAATAAAAAAAGAAAAAAAATAAAAAACAAGAATAAATAGATAAATAAAAATAAGCAAAAATGAAATTAAATAAAAACAAATAAATAAAAAAGTAAGAAAAATTACTAAAGAAATAAAAAAATAAATAAATAAAAAGAAAATGTAATGAAAATAAATAAAAATAAAAATAAAAAAATAGCTAATTGGAAATATTTTTACTCCATTCAAATTCTCGAGGTATATCCAAATATTAAAACCTGCCAGTAGATGAGCTAAATCCCTTTCTTCATACCATTCAATCGAGCTAGAATTTTGTAAATAAATAAATAAAAAAATAAATATAAATAAATAAGGAGTAAAACAAAAGTAATTGTAAGCCAATATCCCATGATAAAAAAAAGCAAGCCCCCATTAGAACAGCTGTTGTTGCCAATTTTGAATAAATACCCAGCCAGTGACTCACCCTTTTCAGCATATCTTTGCGTATGACAAGAACACCTGAATGCCAGTCCTAGCCCGAAATTCGATGTGGGTGTCCTATAAGGGAACGCCCACCGCCCCCTCCACCCCGTCCCCATCCCCCATACCAGAGAGAGAGAGAGAGAGAGAGAGAGAGAGAGAGAGAGAGTGTTGAAACGGCAGCGTCCAAAGTTGCAGACCCCCTGATAAGGAAGACCTTATCTCCGCCCTCAGTGATGGAGTCGTTTTATCAGGCCCCCCCCCCCCCCCCCCCCCCCCCCCCCCCGATTTTTGTAATGCGGCCAAGTCACCTTCTGCAGATAATGGTGATGAAGACGAAATGGCTCTCATGAAGAATATTTCTTTCATTACTCTTTGAATCACCTTTGCCGGATTTCATTCCTAATTTCTATGATGGACTTTAATGGAATGAGTATCCCAGGAGCCAGCCAGTCTGTCTTCATTGTATAATCACTTAAAGAACTTACTTTGACATCCTGTTGCAACAACTGGAATGCTATATACCTTTAACTATTCGAAGGGGGGAAATAATTATCAAAACGTTGCTCAACATATCAAGTTCTATGATACAGCTCTCTTTCTCAAACTATTTCTGCAAACATGAGAAGGAAAATAATCTCTACTGGACATCACTTCGAAGAGTCGAGGTCCCTCTCAGGACTCAGAATGACCTGACAAACTCCTGATGTCCTCCTCAGATCAGCCGGAGCAACAAACAAAAGGACAGGCAATGGGGAGCACACTACTCGATACTCTGGAGAGAATATTATTCATAGGCACACCTCCTCGAACAGGTGCAGCGATCTCCCACAAGTGCCTCATCTTGGGATGCATCATCAGTCAGCCCAAAATGAGCCCTTGGGAATCTCCTCAGTGAATGAAACCCACAGACAAGTCATCACCAAATCAGAAAACCCTGAAGAGGGTACCCTGTGGTGTTCTTCGCTATGCTCTGTTGAACATGGTGTCAATCAGACTTAATCTCTCTCTCTCTCTCTCTCGTCTCCTTTCATCCTCTCCTCTTTCATATATCGTCTTCTTCTTCTTTAGGACCATCATGAAACCTTTCACCTCCCCAACATGTCATTAAATACGCAAATGCGTCATCTATAACCAACATAAAGACAGTCCCAATTAGAAGCCTTTAATGTAAGAGAGAGAGAGAGAGAGAGAGAGAGAGAGAGAGAGAGAGAGAGAGGTAGCAGTCAAGGCTAATCAGGCAACGTCAAGGACCTTATGCACCCACCCCAAAAAACAGCAGATAGCAGCAAAGGCTCTTTGATCGAAGTCTAAGGGACTCGAGATATTATCTATCACTCGACCGCTGAGATGGGACGCCTTATCTCTTCAGTCATTTGGGGTTTCAACTGAAACACGTGAATGAAAGAGAATGAAAAGAAGCCCTGAGTGTTGAAAACATTCCTGATAAAGCCTGCCGCTCCCTGACAGACTGAGGTCTTGAGAATATCATTCTGTGCACCACAAGCATCGGAGGGAAACATATGAGCATCATCATTATCATGAATGAGAGAAAAAAAGACACACCAAGTGAACCATATCCTTCTCTCTCTTTCTTGTTACATCCACATGTTTTCACAGGAACCACTTGAACAATACTACAGCTCTTAGCTCACGATAATTCCTATTGCTGTTATCTGCTGTCTGTCTGCATCATCTCATGTCCCTTCGTGTCTCTCCAAGGGGTCCTGGCTAATCCTTTGCCTCCTTCCCTGCAGTCTGAGGATTCTCAGGCGTCCTTCTGTCACTCGAGGTCCTCCAGCTGTGCAAGCGGTTGGATCTTTTGGCCAAATCTCATGAAGCCTCCTGATTTCTCCAGAACTGAGCCTCTACTGAGGTTCTCTGAATGCTTTGTCTCCAGCTATTACAAGTAGTTAGTCTATCATTGCCTCTAAATACTCGGCACCTTGTGTGTTGTGTATATTTGTGTCATTACTTTTGTGTTGTCCTAATCCGCTTCTATCGAATTCACCCTGTGATTTTTATCCCCCAAATTGCAGCTGATACATCATTTCAATCTTCTATGGATACAGTCCTTTTCTGTTCCTTTTTATACAAGTCCTGAATTCTCTCAGTCTCCCCACATGAAAAAAATCACACTCCCTCAAGGAGTTATATAAGCCCTGGATTTTATGTATATATATATATATATATATATATATATATATATATATATATATATATATATATATATATATATATATGATTGTGATGAAAGCAAAGTGTGTTAGAATTTGTAGCAAGGGAGTGACTACTATGCATTCCAAGGACTGCAAGTCATCGTTTTTTTCAAATATCTTTCAAACTAAATTATTTGATCGAAATGGTACTTTAACACAGTGTACAAGACACCTTCCCCTAATTTTTGGTAATATTGTGCATCCCTCCCTCACCCTTTCCCTCCTCATCCCTCCCTCAACCCACTTCCCTAGCCATCCCCAGGTCTCCTCCCTCCCGCCCCTTTCTCATAATATTATATTTCCTATATATTTTTATAAAATTAAATTAAACTTGAATGGCCCATAAATATGCTTGGTTTTTTGTTGTCGAAATCTGCGTTCATTAACTTATTGTTATTGCTATTTTCTTGCATTATACAAATGGGAGCAAGCTAAAGAGGGATGACCGTCACCCTGTTGACCAAGGTCTCCTCCTCACTTCCCCGGAATCCCCCTGGTAGGAGGAGGAGGAGCTTTATCCACTTCCTTATGCCCAGCAGGTGAAAAAAAAAAAAAAATAGAAAATGGGTATAATTTGGGGGAAACTACTATCATAATATCATTGTATATGTGTGTTTCTCTATTCATATTACACTACAATTTCGTTTCTACTTCTCTAACGCCAGTAAAAATTTAAAAAGGATATGAAATTCTTGTACCGAAGTGAGTTTGAGTGAATGAGTTGAGTTTCAAGCCTCTTGCATTATATTGCTTATCATTAATGTAAGTGTTACCTATTACCCTATTTTAAGGCATTTAACATACAGCTTTTTTTTATAAAGAAGATATCCCGATTTCGCCTAATTCATAGTGAAAAATCAGTTGTCTTATGTCTTTCACAGGTTTGTATCTATTTTGCAGCATCGCAAACTGTCCTTATTGAAGAGTCGCTCGATTTTGATTCCTTGACGTCAACAGATCAAAAATGCTGGAGATAATTATTTATCATAAGATTTCATCACTTATAATGAATATACTTATTGCCTATGAATTTGAATGATTTTGAATGAGTATATAAAAATGAAAATTAATATGTTTGATCTAAACACTTTCCAAAGTAATATTTTGTTTAATTTACACATAGACTATATTTATAGCTATATTTTTGGCCATCAACGCAACACATATAGCATTATGCATTGCTATATATACTCAATATCTATTATGGAATTCTGAAGTCTACCTTAGTTCACCAGTGCATCCTAGAAGAAAACGGAGATGTTTACTTTATTATTACCCGGTGACAATCAAGTAACCAAAATTGCATCACTCAGTTTAACCAACAATCCAGTATATAATTAACACTAACTAGAGTGGTAAAGGAATTATTAAACTGCTCTCTCTTTCTCTCTCTCTCTCTCTCGCGTGTATTAAGTATTATCATAGGTTGAAAAGAGATGCAAACAAATGAGATTAACACAGGAACTTTATTCACAGTCTTCGTCACCATCAAGGAACGAACCATCCTCGTTATCACTGTTGATGTTGATAATTACGGGATCTACAGGTTTGTGGATGTTATCCGTGGACCAGTATTTATTCTCAAAGGCTCTGGACTGTCTCCCTTACCTATTGAAATTGATCCTAAATCTGTTGTTAGCTTTCTCCACTTTTTATGTGGTTTGGTGTCGTATTGCAAATGCACTTATGCAAAGAGGTGGACAAAATACCATGGCGGCCATGACAGCGATGAAAAATCCGTCTTCATTAAGGACGCAGTGAATACTTATAGTGGCAAGTGCTGCAGACAGACATAACCCCTTAGTATTACGGTATTACCAGACATGCCAAGGATACTATAAACAATACCTTGGGAACAAATAACCATTATTATGATCATTATTGTCGCGAGAAAGGTAGGATACCTTTTTAACGACAAACCTTCCACAACGTCAGGTTATTTAGCAAGAAGAAGAACGTCAATGGGTTGGTGATGTGGCTACGTGAGTAACTAAAATAACGAATGCAACTAAAAGGTTGCGGCGAACCAAATTGATCAGAGGAGAAGAGAATGAATTAAACTAATAAAAAATAACCTTTCTCTAAATAATAAATAAAAATTTATCCAATGTATTCAATATAATAGAAACAAAAGAACTGCCCAAGGCGAAAACGCCGAAATTATAGGTAGCGAGAATGCCTAGAAATTGAGTTTAATTTATGAAACTTCAATCGACCCTTGATTACAATATAGATATATCGTTTTCAATTCATGATGATAACATAGATGCACAATAAACAAGTCTGCTTCTTGGCATCACCAAGTTGTAAAGTAGGCCAGCACGCCCTTCGAAGAACATTCTTCCCCAGGGTGCGACTCGGTAAGGTAAGGTGATTGCAACACTCTCCTCTGATTGAGCCGGTTAATAGTTGTAAAATATGTGCTTGAGTTAGATTTATCGAGGTGCATCCGTCTTATATTTGAATTGGCTAGGTCATTATCACGTTAGATGTGTTAGTTCTTATATTGGGACCCCTTTTGCAAAGGAATTAACTGTAGGTAATGTGTTCTGTTTTGTGTAGATTACCCCCTTATGACACTTAGTTTTGCAATTAGACCGCATGGCGGCCGAATCTTCGTTATAGTGACCATTTAATTGAGCAAAAAGAAAAATAATAATAAGAAAATAAAAAGATAAAAAATAAAAGGAAAGCCATAACAGAAACGTTTGTATATTCCAATATTTAGATACAAGTCAAATAAATAGTTCAAAAGGTTATTCCATAGAGGAGCTGATGGACATCTGCCATAGACGTGTGGAAATGATGTTGTTGAGGCAGACACGCAAAGGCCCTACAGGAGGGGAGGGGGACCTCCGTTACCCCATAAATTTGGACGCGACCCATGCAAAGTATCCTCGTCGTGCAAAGGTTCATTACCTCTAAGGCAACAATGCTACACAAAACGTAGACTGGTACTCGTTGCATTTCTATACCACAACAATGGACTGACGGCCACTTATTTTATTCACTGCTGAGGTCAGCATTTCGATGGGGTTTTATTCTTTTTTTTTTTTTTCAACAGATTGTACCTGAACTATTTCAAGATCGGAATTCGGTTACCATGTTAGCAAG
This sequence comes from Macrobrachium nipponense, assembly GCF_015104395.2. Taxonomy (NCBI): domain Eukaryota; kingdom Metazoa; phylum Arthropoda; class Malacostraca; order Decapoda; family Palaemonidae; genus Macrobrachium; species Macrobrachium nipponense. The sequence goes on from NC_087222.1 coordinate 10,535,408, forward strand.
ACGAGTGTCACAGCCACTGGATTACAAGGTGAAAAATAATTATGAATAAAAATTCCGCTAAATTGGGGTCCCAGGTTATGCAATAAAACTTTTTAGCATTTTGCACAGTATTGACAAAACTCGCACGTCAAGGATTTTGCTGCAACAGAGTGAGATTGCAGAGCATCAGCGAGAGAGAGAGAGAGAGAGAGAGAGAAGAGAGAGAGAGAGAGAGAGAGATGCTGAGAACAGCAGACAGAAGTTTATAGTTAAGATGAGAGAGAGTTACGGAAAAGTATGTTCCATTTCAATAGGGTTCATCTCCTAAATAATAATAATAATAATAATAATAATAATAATAATAATAATAATAATAATAATAATAATAATAATACTCCGAATAATAATAATAATAATAATAATAATAATGATAATGATACTGGCTCAAAAACTTCAAGCCCTACACCCACGAATAGCAGAACAACTCCAGCATTGTATCTCAAATCACCAAGCACCCAAAATGGATGACCACAGGAAGAACATCCTTAGTACAAAAAGACAAGAGTAAGGGAAATATACCCAGTAAACTACAGGCCTATCACCTGCCTACCAATAATGTGGAAGTTACTAACAGGCGTATCATCAGTGAAAGGCTATTACAACTAGCCTAGCAGGAGACAAACACCATCCCCCACCAAAGAAAGCTAAGGCTGCAGAAGGAAGGACAGTGTAGGGGCACAAAAGACCAGCTCCTCATAGACAAAATGGTAATGAAGAACAGTAGGAAGAAGGAAAACCACCTAACGCATGCATGGATAGACTATAAGAAGCCTTCGACATGATACCACACACATGGCTAATAGAATGCCTGAAAATATATGGGCAGAGGAAAATACCATCAGTTCCTCAAAAATTTTACAATGCGCAACTGGAATACAATACTTACAAGCTCTGGAATAAGACTAGCACAGGTTAATATCAGGAGAGGGATCTTCCAGGGCGACTCACTGTCCCCACTACTCTTCGTAGTAGCCATGATTCCCATGACAAAAGTACTACAGAAGATGGATGCCGGGTACCAACTCAAGAAAAGAGGCAACAAAATCAACCATCTGATGTTCATGGACGACATCAAGCTGTATGGTAAGAGCATCAAGGAAATAGATACCCTAATCCAGACTGTAAGGATTGTATCTGGGGACATCAGGATGGAGTTTGGAATAGAAAATGCGCCTTTAGTCAACATACAAAAAGTCAAAGTAACGAGAACTGAAGGGATAAAAGCTACCAGATGGGAGCAACATCAAAACACATAGATGAGACAGGATACAAATACCTGGGAATAATGGAAAGAGGAGATATAAAACACCAAGAGATGAAGGACACGATCAGGAAAGAATATATGCAGAGACTCAAGGCGATACTCAAGTCAAAACTCAAGCGCCGGAAATATGATAAAAGCCATAAACACATGGGCAGTGCCAGTAATCAGATACAGCGCAGGAATAGTGGAATGGACGAAGGCAGAACTCCGCAGCATAGATCATAAAACCAGGAAAACAAATGACAATACACAAAGCACTACACCCAAGAGCAAATACGGCTCTGCCAGGAACTATACATAACACGAAAGGAAGGAGGGAGAGGACTACTAAGTATAGAGGACTGTGTCAACATCGAAAACAGAGCACTGGGGCATATCTGAAAACCAGTGAAGACGAGTGGCTAAAGAGTGCATGGGAAGAAGGACTAATTAAAGTAGAGAAGACCCAGAAATATCAGAGACAGGAGAAAGACAGAAAGAAACAGAGGACTGGCACAACAAACCAATGCACGGACAATACATGAGACAGACTAAAGAACTAGCCAGCGATGACAATTGGCAATGGCTACAGAGGGGAGAGCTAAAGAAGGAAACTGAAGGAATGATAACAGCGGCACAAGATCAGGCCCTAAGAACCAGATATGTTCAAAGTATGATAGACGGAAATAACATCTCTCCCATATGTAGGAAGTGCAATACGAAAAATGAAACCATAAACCACATAGCAAGTGAATGCCCGGCACTTGCACAGAACCAGTACAAAAAGAGGCATGATTCAGTGGCAAAAAGCCCTCCACTGGAGCCTGTGCAAGAAACATCAGCTACCTTGCAGTAATAAGTGGTACGAGCACCAACCTGAAGGAGTGATAAAAAGAAACGATCAGGCAAAGATCCTCTGGGAGGGACTATGGTATCAGAACGGATAGGGGTGATACGTGCAAACAGACCAGACGTGATGTTGATTGACAAGGTCAAGAAGAAAGTATCACTCATTGATGTCGCAATACCATGGGACACCAGAGTTGAAGAGAAAGAGAGGGAAAAAATGGATAAGTATCAAGATCTGAAAATAGAAATAAGAAGGATATGGGATATGCCAGTGGAAATCGTACCCATATCAATGGAGCACTAGGCACGATCCCAAGATCCCTGAAAAGGAATCTAGAAAAACTAGAGGCTGAAGTAGCTCCAGGACTCATGCAGAGAGTGTGATCCTAGAAACGGCACACATAGTAAGAAAAGTGATGGACTCCTAAGGAGGCAGGATGCAACCCGGAACCCCACACTATAAATACCACCCAGTCGAATTGGAGGACTGTGATAGAGCAAAAAAAAAAAAAAAAAAAAAAAAAAAAAAATAATAATAATAATACTCCGAATAATAATAATAATATAATAATAATAATAACATAATAATAATAATAATAATAATAATAATAATAATAATAATAATAATAATAATAATAAAAATAATAATAATAATAATAATACTCCGAATAATAATAATAATAATAATAATAATAATAATAATAATAATAATAATAATAATAATAATAATAATAATAATAATAATAGTCTTTTTGGGAGCTTGAGGAATCTAACAGAAATTTGTAGAAAACCTAAAATTACAAGAAAATAGTTCAGCAGAGTCAAATTTAAAACTGTAGAAGAGAAAATAGATTATCTTTTTTATTATTAAAGACTTACAACCTTGAGATACATAGGAGCACATTTACATAGTGAAAGTTGTACATAAACAAAGTGAAAATTATTTACAATTAAATACTTTCATAAACTATTCACTTTTTCAGAAAAAAAAAATAATTAAAATAAATGTTCTCATCTTTCAAAAAACTAATTTTTCTAAAAAGGAACCGTAATTATTCTTTATTCTATTGTCATGTATTAAATATAAATCTCTCCTGTAATTATTGACATTATTAATTAATAAGTAACCTTATGATATCATTTGCAACCATATTCAAATCATTTCTAGTACACCATATCGTATATATATAAGAACACAATAAAAAATATACACACATCCTCCTACAATTATCTTTGGTATTGAAGTCATAATATAAAAATTCTATATTGTTCTCTGGCACAAAATTACAAATGTTTTTAAGTACATTTCTCAGCCATTTGAAAACTGGTTCACTTCGTTTACAAAAATAAAAAAAGGTGAATAGCACTACTTTCCTCTATATCACATATTTCACATAAGGAATTGCTGGATAAATTTAAAAAGTGAAGACTTTTTCCCAGGTAGTACATCATGAAAGAGTGCTTAAAGATCAATCTCCTTTCCCACGAAACGATCAGTATCGCAAAAATTCTTCCATATTACTTTTCAGTCAAATGAAGGACATTGATATACTATAGGGATGTCATTTTTTTTAATACTTCGGTAAACACTCTTATTAGATTACATTGGAAAATTATGAACCTCCTTTAATTTAACTCTGAAGCCAATAGTATAACTGTAATATGTTATTGGATAGCAAAATACTTGTGGAGCTTTATAGTCTAAGTCAAAAAACTTCCTAAAATAACAATAATGCAAAATTAAGCTCTGAGGACCCTTATTCAATATGACAGTTTTTAAAAAAGGTATTAACAATAATAGCATTGGCTTTAGCTCTCACATCGAAAACAGCCAAGCCACCTTCAGTCCTACCTCTAGTCATTGTAGACCGTTTAATTGGTTCATATCTACCACACCAAATATATCTAAAAACTAGTCTCTCAACTCTGATGCCATAATTATGAGTTAAGGTATACACATGAGCAATATACCATACTTTTGCCAGAATGCACGCATTTGCATATGATATCCTCTGAAAAAAAGTTCAATTTCCTTGCATGAAGCAATTTCAAATGTTTATCTATTTTACTTATATGTTCCTAATGATTCTTAGACTTTCCTTATAATCATTACAATGATGGATACCTAGTGTGAACAGAAAAGTAACATTCTGCCTTATTCATGTAACAGGCCAGTCCCTTTTAGTCTTCTAACCACCCATACTGAATAGTCTTGACTTTTCATTCCTATTAATTTTGCTATTATTATATTGTTATCATCAGCATAACCAACTGCTTTTGAGGTTTTCACATTAATATTTTCCTTAATTGCTATAAAGAACGATTCTTGATAGATTGCATATAACATCATGCTAAGTGGACATCCTTGCCTGACACCTTGTTATGGGGAAAAAGGAAGTTATATTATTATTTACACACATTGCACTTTTCATTTCATTATATAGCATACTTATTTTCCCTACAAATTCGTCTCCAAACCCTAGGCACTTCAAAGACTTAAACAAAAATACTGTATTAACCATATCAAAAGCCTTATACAAGTCTAATTTAAGAAAGGCAGCGTTCATATAAGTAGAATGAACATAATACATAACATCCTGATCAACATATTACAATGAACAATGCTTCGTCTGGAATACAGCAAAACTGACTAGTATCAATCACATTGTCTAACACTTCTTTCATACGAATAGCTAAAAGTTTAGAAATTATTTTATAATCAACCCAAAGGAGAGAAATTGGTCTCCAATTCTTCAGCTCTTTTTCATCTCCGCCTTTATGAATAATTGTCATGACTCCTTTCCTTTGCGAAATTGAAATCACCTTATTTCTCATTACATACTTTGAAGAAATTCATCCTCAATTACATCCCAATTCTCTAAATAAAACTCCACTGGCAGACCATCGATTCCAGGTGTACGATTCTTCTTAAAACTTTTGGTAACTTTCAAAATTTCCCCTTTTGAATAATCCTTATTCAACTCTTCCCTATCACTGCCATCAAGCTTTATTCAGGAGTCTTATTAGAACCTTCGCCGAGTGCGGACGTGTTCTTGGCCATTCCTGTACTTAGCCAAACCAAGGTTCGTCTAAACTGTATCAAAGGCAGTTCACCCGTTGAGGAAATGGCGAGCGCACGTGTAGATCACAACAGTGCGACTTTAGGACACCTGAAGAGGACCGATTCAATTGGCCTACAATTTTCTGTTCACCCAAATTATGAGATAGTGTGTTTTGCCATTTTTGACAAATTGGGTTTGAAGGAGATAGACATAGCAGGATTCCAGCAAATGGCCAACAACAGGATATAGTGAAATTGAAAGAACACCTGTTATTTGAAGAATTTGTTAAAAAGTTTGATGACAAGCTGATTGAATTAGGCAGTGGGAAAACGGTAAGAGTAGTAAACTTAAGCAGTGCACTGCAAGCACATACGTTTCCGTTCGTTATGGTTCCGTTCGTTAGGGTTTTGAGCCGACGCGGAAAACTGTATTTTATTTCTTATGGTGGCCTGCTCACTATAGATAAACAGAACTAATATGTTCTTCAAACTTTTAATAAAGGACTTTTCAATTTAATTTATTTTCAGTTCGAAATAAGGAGAAAATCTGCCTTCTAATATGTCAATTAAAATAGCAGGTTTACGCAGATTTCGCTTTATTCGGTTAACCTTAAAACAGGCCATATAAAGCTCTTAATTACTGTAGAACTGTTTCTTAATAATTTGTGTAGATTCTAGAAGCATAAGTTCCTCCATGTAGTAACACTTTTTAACTTTTAAATATGGAAACTATCATCATAACGAGAGAGAGAGAGAGAGAGAGAGAGAGAGAGAGAGAGAGAGAGAGAGAGAGAGAGAGGGTATTCCTGACCCAGTGCACAAACAAGTTTACGGTGTTATGACAATTTTAGCTTTATACATATATTCGGACACATTCAACTGTCCTTGTCACAGGCCAAACATCTTAATTCTAATGTTCCTCTTAATATCAACGATACTAGTTGAAGGTCAAGTCAAGTATGCCAGAGTCTGAGGGAAGACTACAGGAAGTCCAGGAACCAACAGGCGATGGGAGAAACAGTACTTTTGTCCACTATGTGGGTTTTAATGAAGGTTAGCAACGATTTTGTTGCCGCAGAACCATCATGTGTATGTCAGTTAGTTTGTAGTCATCTAAGAGGACTTTAGTCACAAACTGCACAAACGATATTAAAACCCAACGGAAAAATTTCTCTACAAATTGCTTACTTTATTTAGGTCCTCCGTTCCATTCGACTGTAATAGATACCTTATTCCAACACTTAAATTTCCACACAGCTTTGTTCACAGAGACCAACTAATGGTTAAATGAAGGTTGGGACAGTGAAACTAAAGTCTCAACATTTAGTTATTCCATAAATTAGCATATCAATATCCACTAGCGATCATATTTACCACCTACAATGTTCATTCATAAGGCAAGGGATAATAAATAACATTAAATGTTATAGGAGTAATAACCTCAAGACCTTAAAATCTCTAACAAGATACAACTTGGTTTCATATTGACATTTGGATCAGGTCTCCAGTGGTCTAGAATTATTTGTGGCTTATTACTGCATATCGAGTCTGCTGTCCATATGCCTTCAACCATACCTTCAGTTATTTGGGATAATAGTAGGTACTTGGACTAGGTATTGATAACTTCCCCCTCAACTCAAGTGTCAAGATAATAGTTTAGATATTTTTCTCCACACTTCATTATGAAGAAACCATGCATAGATAAACTCAAGTCTTCAAGAGATCTTCAGCTAAAAGAAATCTTCCTCTGATGAATTGATTGGAGTAATACAGAGACTGCGTGATCTGCTGCCAGACTTCTGGGCTTTTTCAAATGAGGGAAGAGACGTAACCCAGCACAAAATCATGCTGGGATGAATCTGAAAGTTGAAAGACAGTGGGTTTGTCTTATTGCCAGGGACCTCCCCTTGCCAAAGAAAGGGCCAGTTACTTCTATACTCTATAAAGATAAATAGGAGCCGGGTGAGATACACAAGTTGCTGAGCAGCCACCATAGGTCCCAAGGAGTAGTTAGTGCAGTCATTTCTTTTAGAGGTTAACTGCTAGCTACAGAAAGAGTTAGTCTTGCAATTTGAATTAAGACTACCTGGTAAGGTAGTCAATTTTTAAACTTCTCCCTCATAGCAAGATGTCTTTGATGGTTTTGTAATATTCTGTTTTCATTCAGACTTTTTAAATTGATCTGCTTTATTAAAGAAAATAATCCTGAAAAGTGAACATAGTCCTTTATAGGTACAGTTCCCCAAAGGGCAGCTGTTATGTGAATGAAGTTAGTGCATTGGGACAGCAAGGAAAGATGCACTTCAATTGGGAAGAGGTGCACTGGGACCAGATACTCAGTGCATTCAGACCACATCAGGGTGCATTCAATCACTTTTGGCAGCATACAATATTATTTAAGTTTTAATGGGGTCAAATGAAAGTTTCTATTTATAAATAAACTATTTTTATTATTTACCAATATCTTAAACATTTATAGATTGAAATAAAATAAAATCAAAAGCTTAATCTAAGCAGAATAATACATTACTTTAGTCTTTTACAAAAAAAGTCCAGTTTCAACACTTCAGACTGGTTAACCTAAAACAAAATACACAGTCCACTGTGTTTAGTGAGCTAATACAAGGCATTATGATTTATACAATTGCTGTAGCATTTGTATAAATCATAATGCCTTCTTTGTAGAAGATTAAAACCAAGAACATATAATAAAAATTAATAAAATAAAACTGCACCTAAATTTCACTGAAGTATAATGAAGATATCAATCCTTTCTATTTCCACTAAGAATAACATTTCATGGAAATATTCTAGCTTACAACTACATATACAAGTGCATATATGCACAATGCTGAATAACAAAAGGAAGAAAACCATGTCAGCCAAAGATAATGCTAATCCTTTATTTGGAAATCTTACAAAAATACACAGGAGCAAGAAGAGTGGAGAAGGCAAAGGAAAATTTCTTAACCTAACACTGTGCACTGTTCAATGAGAAATTGTAAGCAAATTGATATTCGTTAAACTACCAATTAAAGCTTTTGTACATACTTACCTGGCAGATATATACATAGCTATAGTGTCCGACATTCCCGACAGAATTTCAAATCTCGCAGCACACGCGACAGGTAGGTCAGGTGGTCTACCTTACCTGCCGCTGGGTGGTGGGTGTACGAACCAATCCCCCTTTCCTGTCAGATTTTCTCTTCCACCTGTCTCCTGAGGGGAGGCTGGGCGGGCCATTAGACGTATATATCTGCCAGGTAAGTATGTACAAAACTTTATTGTAGTTTAACAATATCATTTTTGTACATGAACTTTCCTGTCAGATATATTCTTCGCTGATTGGGACCCTTGGTGGAGGGTAAGAGACAGCTAAACCAATAAGGAAAGAAAGGAAACAACTGGTGTTGTAGGATATAAAAACCTTGGTTCTTACCTGTTCAGGCAGAAGACTTCATTGATACTGTCTCTGAGTCTGCATTGCCTGGAGAGCTACAGCTAGGATGTGACTTGTTGCTGAAAGACTCTCGGATCTACCACTGGGATATCTGATCCCTTTGTGTGGTAGAATCCAAGTCAGATCCTGTTAAAGGGAACTCGTCCACTAGCTTAACAGGTCCTAACCACTACTACCGCAAGGAGCCACACTCATCAGACCACCTAACCAAACTACTAAAGGTTAGTATTATGACATAAAGAGATGCCTCTCTGCATCCTCTTTAAGACAACCATCAACAACAAACACAAGACATAAGGGAAAAAATATATACAACTAAAAAGGATGAGTTCCAGCTCCCTGCCGCAGCACCGAATCCGCCGATATGTACGGGCCCAAGGCGAAGCATTTTTCATAAGTGATTCTCACATCACGTAAGTAGTGGTTTGCGAAAACCGAGTGACATCTCCAGAAAGTTGCCTCCATCTGGTTCCGCATGGACATATTCTTGTTGAAAGCAAGAGAAGTCGCTATGGCTCTTACTTCGTGGGCTTTCACTTTAAGAAGCTTAAAATGGTCTTCCTTACAAGAACCGTGTGCTTCTTTAATGAGGCTTCTTGAGAAGAAGGACAGCGCATTCTTCGATAAGGGTCGAGTATGGTCCTTTACAGAGCACCAAAGGAATGGACAAAGAGTTCTCTCGGGTTCTTCTCCTACAAACGAAGATAACCCACGAATCTCGAAGTTCCTGGGCCATGGATTTGATGGGTTTTCGTTCTTTGCTAGAAACCCAGGGAGGAAAGAGCAAACCATAGAATCCTCCTTAAATCCCACATTTCCTTCAATCGCTTGAAGCTCACTCACCCTCTTGGCGGAAGCTAGAGCCATCAGGAACAGCGTCTTCTTAGTCAGGTCTTTGAACGAGGCTGAACTAGGGGGTTCAAATCTAGATGATCCAAGGAATTGAAGAACCACGTCTAAATTCCAGTTTGGAGTATTAGGAGACTGCTTCTTCACTGTTTCAAATGACCTAATAAGGTCATGCAGGTCCTTATTCTCCGATAAATTGAGGCCTCTGTGTCTAAAGACAGTCGCCAACATACTGCGATATCCTTTAATAGTTGAAACGACTAGACCGCATTCTTGTCTCAGGAATAGAAAGAAATCCGCAATCTGGGTCACAGAGGTACTGTAAGAGGAAACATTATTTCTCTTGCACCACCTTCTGAAGACGTCCCACTTCGACTGGTATACTCGTAAGGTGGAAGACCTCCTAGCTCTAGCGATTGCCTTAGCAGCTGTTGATGAAAAGCCTTTCGCTCTGACCAGTCTCTGGACAGTCTGAAGCCAGTCAGACTGAGAGCGGGGAGGTTTTTGTGGTACCTGTCGAAGTGGGGCTGTCTGAGTAGATCGCTCCTTAGAGGGAGCGATCTTGGAAGGTCCACTAACCATTCCAGCACCTCTGTGAACCATTCTTGGGCTGGCCAAAAGGGAGCGATCAATGTCATCCTCGTGGAATCTGACTCTGCGAACTTTTTAAAAGTTATCCCCAGAATCTTGAAGGGGGGAAACGCGTAAACGTCGAGTCCTTTCCAATCGAGAAGATGAGCGTCTATCACTATTGCCCCTGGATCCGAGATGGGCGAGAAATAAAGATCCAGTCTCTTGTTCTTTGAAGTGGCAAATAGGTCTATAAGTGCGGCCTGCCCCACAACTTCCAAAGGCTCTGGCATACATCTTGGTGCAGAGTCCACTCTGTGGGAAGGACCTGATCTTTCCTGGTCTTACATTCCTCTCTCCCTGTAAGAATCTGGTGAGAAGCTTGATCCTCCTTTCTTCGGCCCACAGAAGAAGGTCTCTTGCTGTTTCGTACAGGGAGAAGGAATGAGTCCTCCCCTGTTTCCTGATGTATGCCAGAGCCGTGGTGTTGTCCAAGTTTATCTGCACAATTGCTCCTCTTACGTTGGACTCGAACGCTTTCAGAGCCAACCACATGGCCATCAGTTCTTTTCTGTTGATGTGCCAGGATACCTGGTCCCCCACCCAGGTCCCTGACACCTCCATGGTTCCCAGAGTCGCACCCCAACCTGTTTCCGACGCATCGGAGAACAACACCAGGTTGGGGTTCTGGGATTGTAGAGACAGTCCCTGCGTAAACTTGTTGGGATCTGCCCACCATGCTAGTTCCTCCTTGACTTGGTGCGAAATGGACAGGGAGAACGTCAAATCCTGAGAACGACGACTCCAATTCTGATGAAGAAAGAATTGGAGCGGTCTCAGGTGCAACCTTCCTAGGGAAACAAATTGCTCCAGTGAGGAGAGCGTCCCCAGCAGACTCATCCACTCCCTCACTGTGCATACTTCTTTCCCTAAGAAGGTTGTTACTTTCTCGAGTCCCCGGGCTATCCTTTCCTGAGACGGAAAAGCCCAAAAACTCCGAGAGTTCATCTGGATCCCCAGATAAACACGCTCTTGATCGGGTATTAAGCTTGACCTCTGGAGATTGACCAGAAGCCCCAACGAACTCGTCAATTCCAGGGTTTTCTTTAAGTCCTTCAGACAACGATCTTTGGAATTGGCCCTTATAAGCCAATCGTCCCCAAGGGCTCTCCTGTCTCATACGAAAATCCAGTCCGTCCGGAAAGCTTCGATGGAGGGAAGGCGAACATAGTTTTCCCCGCTTCCTCTTTGGTGCGCATCCAGGATCCGAAACTCCTGAGCACTTTCTTCATTGAGAGGGTCAGTTTCATTCTCACACACGAAGACCCTTTCGTTGTCTTCGCCGTGGAGAACAACGAGTGCGGAGAAGGAGGAGCAGCAGGGCTCAGGGAATCCCCGAACTCCTGAAGAAGAAGCTCTGTGAGCTTCTTGTAAGAAGAAACTGCTGCCGATGTACTCGTTTATTCATCAGAACCTTCCTGGCCTTCTTGAAGAGGAGAGCGAGGAGGATCCTTAGAGGAGTTCCTTGCAGGGGTATAGTGTGAGGTTGGAGACAATCGTCTCGAAGGAGGAGTTGAATCCACAGGAGAGCGACGAGTCAAAACTGAAGAGCGCCTTTCCGAAAAGTCTTGTCTAAACTCGCACTCCTTCCTCGAGGAAGACGAAATCTTAACTGCAGATGGGGTAGGACTCCTGTCCCTTGAAAGACCACGTCTATCAACAGGGCGCTTACGAGAGGGAGAGAGCCTACCAGAATCCTGGCGCCTATCGTAAGGAGAGCGGCTGCTAGGCGCCGAGCGCCTATCAGGAACAGGGCGCTTGAGAGGATCCTGGTGTCTACCAAGCGGAGAAATCTGCTATGCGCCGAGCGCCTGTCAGGAGCAGGGCGCTTGAGAGGTTCTTGGTGCCTATGAAGCGGAGAGCGGCGCCCCTAACAGGAGAAGGGCGCTTGAGAGGCTCTTGGCGCCTACCAAGCGGAGAACGGCTGTAAGGCTCCGAGCGCCTAACAGAAGCAGGGTGCTTGAGACGTTCTTGACTCCTAGCAAGAGGAGAACGGTCAGGAGTAGGGCACCTCGAGATCGATGAGCGCCTACTAGGAGAACGAAGCAGTCGAGGCTCAAGGTGCCTCTCCACAGGAGAACTGCTACCAAGAGAAGGACGCCTACCAGGCGCAGGGCTCCTACTAGACTCTTGACGTCTTACAGGAGAGGAGCGACTTACAGGAGAAAAGCGCCTACTAGTCACGGGGTCCGAAGTTCGAGGAGAGTAGTAGGAAGGAGAAGCGCGCCTACTCGCAGAGGGGCGCTCTCTAGGTTCTCGGAGAAGACGAGGAGAGGAACGACGAGACGGAGACAATGAAATGAGCCTTCTCTGACCTGAGCGCCTCTCTTCTCTTGAATGTACTCTAAAGGAAGGCGGAAGAGACGGAGCGGAGCGTATACCGGAGGCAGGAATCCGATCTGGAGAAAAACCTTCGTAATCCAAAGAGCGCCTGTCCGAAGATTGGCGCCTCGACGCCTCTGAGAGAGAGCTAGGGGAGTGGTGCCACTCTCGTGAATTCCTACGCTCAGCCGAAGCTTCCCCAAAAGAAGGAGATCGCAGACTACGAGGAGAGCGTTCCTTCGAAGAAAAGCGCCTAGATCTCTTGATAGGGAGAGACACATCCTTCCTTCTACGAGATCTCGAGACTAAGGAGTCCGCCAGGGCCGAGATCTGAGCCTGGAGGCCCGCCAGCACTCGAGTCGGTGAATCTACAGGATCTTCCTTCGAAGCAAACTCAGAGTGGGGAGCGGGAGAAGAAGGGCGATCACAGGATCTCCTGGGTCTCTTCACTTCCAAGGAAGCCTCTTCAGTAAAGTCTTCTGGGCTGGACGCCAAAGGACTGAAGGGAGCCTCCGAAGCCCTCTTCAACGGGTGTGATGCATCCTTAGAGTTCCAACCGCGTTTCGGAAGAAGGATCTCCTTCTTGACACGTTCCGAGGCAGCCTGGGAGCGAACTTCAGGATCTGCCGAGGGGACGCCTGACCGGTGGGGGCTCTCCCTAGCCCTCCTGCGGCTTTCGACTTTCCTCCTCCACTGGAACTGGGAGTCTGGAAGAGGTCTAGGCCTGGAGGCACTAAGGAGCCGGTCAGACGCACCCTCCACATCACTGGGGACACTGCACTTATCACCATCACTAACACTCTTACCTTGTTCTAGTAGAAGAGTCTTGTCTTCCTTAGATTGAAAGGAAGCCTTTAAGGCCGCCGCCTACGAAGATGAATCTACGGCTTCGGCGCGGGGAGCAGGGGCTGAGACCTGGGAGGAAGGTTCTAAAACTACATTAATGTTAGTTTCATTTTCACTCACTCTCGACCTACTCGAACCCTCCTAGAAGGAAAGCCTTACGAACTCTATCACGTTCTAGCTTTCTAATATCAAGAAGAAAGAGCCTTGTATTCCAATCCTCATCCATAACCTCGCATTCTTGACAAGGGTTACTAAAAGTACACTCATTCCCCTGCATTTCACAGAGATCGTGTGAGGGTCACCGAAGCCTTCGGCAACCTCACCTTACATCCCTCAGTCAAACATACTCTAAACAAAACCGGAGTTTTGGTTACAGAATCTAAATCAGACATTCTACAAAAAAAATCCAGCGCAAAGTCAAAATCGGTCCACACACAGCGTATGCCAAGTCAAACAGAGCGAATACGTCACCAAAAAGATTCAAATCAATCTCCAGGCAAGCGAGAATCGAAAAGTCTATCGAAAGGAAACGGCAACAGTTGTTATCGTTCCGGCGAGCAGAGAAAATCTGATAGGAAAGGGGATTGGTTCGTACACCGCCACCAGCGCGGCGGGTAAGGTAGACCACCTGACCTACCTGTCGCGTGTGCTGCGAGATTTGAAATTCTGTCGGGAACATCGGAGACTATAGCTAAGTATATATCTGACAGGAAAGTTCATGTACAAAAACTAAAAGTAATTTATTTTACCTTTGCATAAAGGTTACACAACCATTTTGCATCAAATTCACTTTGGCCAAAATACATTGGCTCTGCCTTGACTTCTTATAAAGGCTCTGCAAATGAAGAGCCTTCATCTGCATTTTCAGTGAGACCCTCCTCCAGATTCTCCTTCTCTTATTTGAATAACAGCAATGATGATGTCATGAATTGGATCAATAAAAATATAAATATGGGTTTTTCCTTTTTATCATCCCTTAGGTTGCTGTTGCCTTTTTTTATATATAGATTTTTGCAGACAAGTTCACAATAATTATCTCCACATCAAGTGCAACTTACTTTGGGGTGCAAAACATTAACAAATCTGTCAGCGCAGCTGAACATCCTCTTTGATGAGTGACTTTGCTTGTGCATTTTGACACCTGAAAAACAGTCTGGCATTCAGAAACAGACTGTGATTTGCAGAATACAAGACAAAAGTACAACATGCAGTGTAAAAGAACAATATCTATTTTCCATGAGTACTCACATATGTTATGAATCTACAAAAGAAAAACTGTTTCAACATCGTGTGGAAGAATGACATCTTTCTTCCGAGTTAACAAATTCATTCTATGATGAACCTAATGCAAAAAAAAGACTTCTCGGAAACCAAGTGCAGATACAGGATATGACTTCTTTCTAGCATGAGTTTTTACACGCCTTTTGCGACACCTTCATTCAAAACAGCCGCAGGAGTCAAGTTAAATAAAATCGTAATAAAAACTACTTGGACAGAGATCAAGTAAACCACTTTCTGTCTAGTGTGAATTCGTGTGTTTGAGAGGTTTTGGTTGAGAAAAACTTTTTTGACATATTGAGCAACTATATGGTTTCCCTCTGGCTAATGTTATTCTTAATTTTCAATTTATATCAGGGGTGCAATAGTTGCATCGCTATATTCCACGAGTCTTATATCCAAGGGCTCGTTTCAAGTTATTTACCATTGCTTAGAGGGCAGCAATCTGCACCTCATTTATACTGGGCAACTTCGTATACCCTGAAGATATTTTCTCAGATTTTTCTTCATAAATCCTGTTACTCCTACCACCAAAGGTATTTTTTTCTATTTCCTTCAGTTCCCATGTACTTTTCAGGTCATTCTTCAGGTCTTGGTATTTTGTTATTTAAGCCTTTCAGCTCTATTGAGGCCAAAGTCACTGGGTACTGTCGCATCTATAATCTTTGCTGTTTATTCCTCCTTGTTCTAGATCACAATATCAGGTCTCATAGCACCTCCTTCTATATATCTTCCTGTTGGAATTTCCTTGTCATAAAAGATGGAGGTGATTGGATCTGGTTGATGCTCCCACACTTTTCCTTTCACTTCAATTCTGTATTCTTTACATATTTTCCAATATATATTTACAGATCTTGTTGTGGTGGGCTTGTGTAGTGACCATCTGCAAGCAGGTCTTGCTGGCTGATATCATATGACTAACACTCTCAACACTGGCATGACAAAACATACTGGTCAATGATTATATGCCTGGCATTTTCTTGAATTGTTTGTCAGGAGGCGTTGGTCTTGGGCTCCTATTATCAGTCTCTCCATCATAACCTAGATCTCCATTACTTATCCATCTAAGTGACTCTTCTTTGTCTTTGTAAATTTTCCAATTCTTCTTGAAATCTTCCTTTCCTTCCATGGTCTTTCTACCTTTCCATTTTAAATCTCTCCTCTCTGTCACTGTATTACTGCCTAGTTTTCGTGGCTATTGTTGCAGTTTGGTCTGTTTGGTATCCTCTGTGTCTTTTATCAGATCTGCAAAGTTCTTAGCCTGTTTTGTTATTGATGTTAGTTGGCTCAGGGCTCCATTATGGTGTTAGGCAACCTTTTTGATGTTTCCATCCTCAGAGCTTTTCAAGTACTACCCTTGACTTAATATTGGTGCTCTATAGGCCTGGTTGATCTTAGTCAGGCCTAATCCACCTTCTCTGTGAGGGAGGTATATTCTGTCCATACACTGGTGTCTGTATGTGACTTTATGGAGGGTGAGAATCTTCCTGGTTTTAATATCCATCCTGTCTAACTCATCGTCCCAGTCTACAATACTAAAACCATATGTCACCACTGGTATCGCCAGCTGGTTTATGGCAGTGATCTTGTTCTTTGGTGTTAATTCTTTAAGTGGCTGATGTATTTCTTTACCTTTTCTCTCACTTTCCTGTGTTCTATACCAGTGTTTTCTTCTATTCCCAAGTACTTATATGCAGACTCCTCCGCCAGGTCTTCAATAAATATGCCTTCCTCTACCTTTATACCTTCTGATATTACTCTCTTCCCTCTCTTTATTTTACTCTTGGCACACTTGTCCAACCCAGATTCCATGCAGGTGTCATTTGAGAATTGGTGGACTGTCCTAACTTATTCTTCCAATTTTTCCTCTGAATCTGCAAACAACTTCAGGTCATCCATGAAGAGCAGGTGGTTCAATCTTTCATCCTCTTTTCTGCTTCTGCTTTTGCTTAGGTCATAGCCAGTGTTAATGTTGTTCAAGATTTTACTAAGCGGATCTATGGTCATGAAGAGGAGAAGGGGTGAGAGGCTGTCACCATGGAATATTCCTCTTTGGATCTTTATGTATGGAATTACTATCTTGCCCTCAGTGTTTTAGATAGAGAGTGGTCTTCCACTTACTCATCTCTGCTGCCAAGAAAGATCTTATTTCCTCATTGATGTTGTATAATTCCATACATATGAATATCCAGGTGCACGGCACAGTGTCAAATGCCTTCTTGTAATCTATCCGAGCCATATTAAGATTCCTTTGTCTTTTCTTCTTACAATCTTCAAAAATTGTTTATTTATTAGCAGTTGATCTTAAGTACCTAGTTTGTTTCTTGTGCATCCCTTTTGTTCTTTTTCCATATATTTGCCTTGATCTAGGTGTTCATAGATCTTGTCTGCTATGACTCCTGTGACCCATTTTAGGTTTGTTGATAGAGTCAGTCTCCAGCTCTTAGGGAAAATGGAATCTAGAATGAATGAACATGATTGGAAGTTTCTGGCGTCCTGACATCGAAGGTCATTGACGCCGATATCGTTTATTATAAATAAAGAATAAAAGTATATTCAATTAAAACCATAAAAGCAAATATGTCATTGCAAAAGTTAAATAGCTTTCAGAAGACCTCCTTCTGAAATAAATCTAAAAATGCCACTTTCATTGTACGACACATCATGTCCAAGAATCTTGGCAAGGATGAACCTGCCATTCTCACTTCGAGCCTTTAACAGATATCTATTTCTTTCCATGCTATAAGTGGTGCTTCCTGTTGTGAGCCACTGGTGATTCTTCTCCTTTTACTATTCTTGTAAAGGCTTGCATATAAGTGTGGTGTAGTGCTGTGATCTTTTTTTAGCCAGAATTTTGAGATCTTGTCTATTCCTGGTGTCTTGAATTATTAAATGCTTATATTTTGTTTTTTACTTTTTGATGGTGAACCTTATTTGAGGCATTTGCTATTTCTGGTTGTTCTTCTGCCTAATGGTGTTAATCCATGAATTCTTTTGGTGTTGTCTAGGGCACAATCTTTGGATTTTCATCAAACTGCCTACTTATTTTTTTTTACTTTTATTTTCTGTTGTTTGTTTCCTATTTGAGAAGCTAGGCCTTTATATTGGCTTGGTGTTCTGCCAGTTTTCCGCTCACTTGTTCATCCCCTATTCTGTATTTTTCTTTATTTTCCTTATTTTCTTGAGCAGATTTTGTGAGTGATTTTGATCTCTCATATAGTTGGTCATTTGAGAGATATCTGCCTTAACTGGTTTATTTTATCATGTTGTTTCTTTTTCCTCTCTAGTATACAATCTCATATGAAGTGTAAGACTTGGTTTGTGGGAAAATGTTTTATCACATTCCTTGCACATATATGGCTTCTATCCAGTATGCAACCTCATATGGCATGTAAGACTTGATTTCCGGGGAAATGCTTTCCCACATTCCTTGCACATATGGGTTCTCTCTCCAGTATGCCAACCTCATATGGCATAAGACTGATTTCTTGAATTTCCGGGGAAATGCTTTTTCCCACATTTGTTGGCATATATATGGCTTCTCTCCAGTATGCAATCTCATGTGAAGTGTAAGATGTTGTTTGTGGGAAAATGCTTTTCCACATTCTTTGCACATAAATGGCTTCTCTCCAGTATGGATTTTCATATGAGCTATAAGATAACATTTCAAGGAAAATGTTTTCCCACATTCTTTGCATATGTATGGCTTTTCTCCATTATGGATTCTTATATGATCTGTAAGCCTTGACTTCTGGGAAAATGCTTTCCCACATTCGTTGCACATACATGGCTTACTCTAGTATGCAATCTCATGTGAAGTGTAAGACTTGGTTTGTGGGAAAATGCTTTCCCACATTCCTTGCATATGAATGGCTTTTCTCCGGTATGGATTCTCATATGACTTGTAAGATGTGGTTTGGGAAAATCTTTCCCACATCCCGGGAAAATTTTTTCTTTCCACATTCTTGCACATATATGGCTTCTCTCTGGTATGCAATCTCATATGAAGT
>NC_087222.1:10554494-10571382 GCF_015104395.2 Macrobrachium nipponense
AAGATATGATAATAGAAAAACGTTATGAATACTCTTAATGGAAAGAAACTAGGGACTGTATTATTGTGTAAATAAATATTACAGCTACTGATAATTCCGTCTGTGCAACCTAGTTTATTATTAGCCACGCTCTCTCTATCTCTTCTCTCATGATTTATATATATATATATATATATAATATGTATATATATTATATAATATATATATATTATATATATATATATATTATAGTATATGTATATTATATAGTATATAATATATATATATTATATATATATATATATATACAGTATATTATACATAATACATATATATATATTATATATATATATATATATATTATATATATATATATATATATATATATATATATATATATATATATATATATTTATATATACGCACATACATACATAGCATATATAATATATATATATATATTATATATTATATTATTATATATTATATATATATATATACTTATATATATGGGAATTCTTCGTGTGATTAGCGCATTCGCAGATGTGCAAAATAAATCATTAGGAAAACAGTAATACTACGTTTCCACATGATAAAGAACGAATATGTTCCTCTTGAAAACTTGCACATGATTTTTTTTGTCACGGGTTTATATCTGTCCTCTATAGATTTAACTACTGCGATAAACTGGTATCATTGGAACAGACTCTTTATCTTCCCTTCACGGATCTATTTGACAGACCTTATCTTGCAAAAGTGCTGCAACTTGCAATGTGGCAACTAGCAAGATGCTGTCGATGGGAAAATACAATTCACTGAGAAATATCAAATATTTTATATAAATTTCAAAACTGACATATTATAGATATCTAACATCATTATTATACAGATATGACAGAAATTCTGTACGTACTGTATATACTATATATAGATATATATATATATATAATATATATATATATATTATATATATATATATATATATATATATATATATATATATATATATATATATATAACTTCAGGAAAGCTGAAGACACATGATAAGTTAAAAGGGTTTATTCGTTAGGAAGAGTTTTGCTAAGGAACTTTGTGCATCATCAGTCTGTTAAAATAAAAGTACAATTTAAATTAATAAAAGCAAAATACAAATAAAAATTACAATATAAAATTTAAAATTTAAAAATTATAATTTAAAATTAGCATAATTCAAAGTTAAAAGTGAAATAAGAACATTAAAACACGACTACTAAAACACCAACCATTCGCTAAGAAAGGAGAGAGAATGACTATAGTCGATTTTTTTAAACCTGGCAAACTTGCACTTAACTTGCACTTAGCTGCTTGTCGCTGATTGGATGAATGTCTTGTTGTCCGAATCTCTCTGTTTTGTTTTCACACTGTTTCAGAATTGTGATTATACGGCCATAGATTGAGATAAGAGCTAAATCATGTAATGTTATGTAAATGCCAATTGTAATAAACTTAATTATTAAGAACTTACATACCAAATTATTATATAATAGTTAACAGTTATGAAACAACACTCTCCGAAGCTGTAGACTTGAAATATGTTTCAAACGCATGAACTTTAATGTTTAAATTTCTAGCTAGATTTTTAGTGCAATCATGCCATTGGTTGTTTGAAAAAAAAAACATATTCATTGTACATTGCTGATGTTGTATAACGCCTAAGAACAAAATACTATCGTAGAAACGTAAGCTGTCAGAAAATTTGGGGTGGAGGAGTTGTGGAGGAACAGCCTCGGTTTGACAGAAAGTTGACGTACTCTCAGCGGTAGGTTCAAATGCGGGCTGTGGTGTTCTTGTCTTCATAAAATAATAAAGATGTTTATATATCATAATGTTAATTTTTTGCATTTCAAAACTTTAGTTGCTGTTGCTGCCACCTTAATGATTTCTTTCATTGTCTTGCTAGGGCCCTGTGAAGTGAAACATTGAAAAACATTCATTATTATATTACGGCACTGACTGATAAGCCTACTGCCAGCAGCATGTATATATTCCTGGTGCTTGAAGTGCCTTCATCTCTGCTTTGTTCCATATCGTCTCTTGTGGCCATGGCTGAAATAGGTGAAATCGACGACAGTGAGCCAACTGCTCGATAGCCGATTCTAAGCTGATTGATGATGGCGGTGTGTGCAGCAGACGACAACTCGCCCGCTGTTCCTTTCTCAACTCCTCCACCCCAAATGTTCGGCAAGTTTTCATTTTCTACGATAGTATTTTGTTCTTAGGCATTATACAACCTTCAGCAATGTACAATAAATACGTTTTGCTTTTTTCCAAACCACCAATGGCACGATTGCACTAAAAATCTAGCTAGAAATTTAAACATTAAAGTTCATGCGTTTGAAACATATTTCAAGTCTACAGCTTCGGAGAGTGTTGTTTCATAACTATTAACTATTATATAATAATTTGGTATGTAAGTACTTAATACTTCAGTTTATTACAACTGATATTTACATAATATTACATAATTTGGCTCTTATCTCATGGCCGTATAATCACAATTTTGAAACAGTGTTAAAAGAAAAAAAGAGAGATTCGGACGACACGACATTCATCCAATCAGCGACAAGCAGCTAAGTGCAAGTTAAGTGCAAGTTTGCCAGGTTTAAAAAAATCGACTATAGAAATAAGATTGAGGTCAGAAAGAAGACTATGCCAGGTATAGCGGAGACGATGAACTACCGCTATTCAATGAGGGAACAAGTCTTTTGATAAATAATGACTCGAGTGTTGTTAAATACTCAGAGTCCTTATTGTAACCTAAAATGGAGAAGTGCTGTTTCTTGACTTCGATCTTACATTTGATGGCATGATTTTTGATATTTGAATGCTCTGGTCTACTTAATCTCTGGCCAGTTCTAAAACTATACCCCATGTGGCTGCAATATCGCATTTGCAACGCCTCTTGGTAGATCCAACGTAAATACCAGGACATCCTGGGCACGTAAATTTATACACAACATTAGACCTCATAAAAGGCTGCAGACGATCTTTAAAGCAGAAAAGGGAGCCAATTTTACTCGGGTTATTCGATATTAATTTTAATTTTAAGCATGGAATTTCACCTTCAATGATTTGAGTAAGTTTCTGTGACAGTTTCAGGTTGGAAATATAAGGAATCGAGGCATACATGAGTTTCTTAGGAACGTCAACAATCGGTGGTACTGGTTTCAGATATTTAGTTAAAATTTTTTTAATTATTTTCTGAACTAAGTCTTTGGGATATGAATTTTGTTGAAAAAAAAAGATAGTAAAAATTCTATTTCCCTATGAAAAATGTCCCAACTCTTTTTTTCAACAAAATTCATATCCCAAAGACTTAGTTCAGAAATTAATTAACAAAATTTTAACTAAATATCTGAAACGTTTCTTAACGAATAAACCCTTTTAACTCATCATGTGTCTTCGGCTTTCCTGATGTAATGATTGTATATGGAAGTTCCTGCATATCCTATATATATATAATATATATATACACACACACACACACACACACACATATATATATATATATATATATATATATATATATATATATATATATATATATATATATAAAGAAACAACCAGTCCACATCCATCCTGCCGTCAAATTTGTCCCTAATTTCGTATTTAATCTTGTCCAGGGATTTCCGGGGATTGTTAAACCTTGAAAATAGTCCGGGATCCCGGGAAACAACCCTCCAGGCAGTTGACGACTGTTTCCGAGTTATGTTTGTTAATGTTAATTGTCTCATTGTCACCCAGTTGTTCATCCACTTCTTTGGCTGCTGACTGTCATAATAAAGGATTAATATAATAACTGTACATTTATTATTATTACTTTTTTTTATTTTTATTATTATTATTATTATTAATTATTATTATTATTATTATTATTATTATTATTATTATTATTTACATTGTGAAAACGTTTCGCCAGTCGGCTGTCGACCAGTTGGCTGTCGCCAAAATTGTTCTGTTTATCAGTTGTCTGTCGCCCAGTTTCGCTGTCTCCCACCCAGTTGCCCCTGAACCGTCTTGTTCTTCGCCAAACTGTCATCTACAACAAGATATGGCAACATCTGTTATTCATAAATGAACATAAAGCGATTTTATAGCGAAAGAAAGAGGATTCAATCCATTGGAAACTGTATGAAATGCTTCTTATGACGAGTTTTTTTTCTTTTTCTATAATGCTTGTCGTCATTTATGACCTTGAAAATACTTTACACTTTAGATGATGACATCTCTCTCTCTCTCTCTCTCTCTCTATCTCTCTCTCTCCGTCACATAAGCAGTGATATGGAACAGTGACAGGTGTTTGTTGATAACGATTCAAGTAAAGAGAAGAAGAAGAAGAAGAAGAAACGGACAAAACGGAGCGACAGACAGACGATGATAACACTTATCTTCTCCCCCAAAAATCCCCCATCCATCTCGCCAATCCCCCCCCTCCTCTCTCATCTACACAGCGACCCCACGAGAGAGCAGAAAATGCTGCCAGACCCAAGAAAAGTTTTCCTTTTTGCACCTAAACAAGATTTTAGAGGGTTGATCGCGAAGCTGGCCATGATAGTGACATTTTGAATGAGGTTCATAATAATGACAAAGAAGATGGTGAAGACATCACAATTTCAGTTCCTCCTCCTCCTCCTCCTCCTCCGGGATGAGGAGGGGAAGAGAAGACGAAAGCAACTAAATAGACCTACTTGGTCGATGCTTGAGGCAGCAGCCCGCTGGCTGCTCTTCTCTCGACAGAAATTCTGCTGCTTTTTATCGTTTCTTCAGATAAGTTGGAAACACGAGAAGCTTTCCACTTGAAACAAACAAAGTTAACACTAATCATGAAATACGGACTGACGTCCCCTGAAGAACTTCTGAAGGCAGAGATAGAGCTGAAGAGCAGCAACGGCGGATGACAGCCAAAATGGCGTACGGCAGCACTTCCCTTGTTACTTACTGTCGGTCGGGGCGCTGTTTACTGATACCAATATTTATTATTATCCCGTTGGTTTGTTCGAGTCATGTAAAGCGGTTGTGGAATTTCCGATGAGTCAACGTCCCTTGTGGCACGAAAGAAGAAAGAAGAAGAGAAGAAATCAGAACCAGAAGAAGAGAGACTTGGTGTGTCGTATCCTCTTGCTTCAAAGGAAATGCATGGCCTTCAGAGAGAGAGAGAGAGAGAGGACGAGAGAGAGAGAGAGAGAGAGTGTTCAACTGAGGACAGAGAAAGAGAGAAATATAGACATTCCAAAAACCTAAAAGAAAATATCTCTGCAAATAAATGCCTTCGACTTCAATATAAAATTGATTAAGAGAGATTTGCCCAAACAGCTGTATGTATATATATATATATCTAGATATATATCTATATATATAATATATATATATATATATATATATATATATATATATATATATATATATATATATATAGAATATATATATATATAGATATATATATATATATATATATATATATATATATATATCTATATATATATATATCTATATATATATATATATATATAGAGGATAATATGAGATGAGAGAGAGAGAGAGTAGAGAGAGAGAGAGAGAGAGAGAGAGAGAGAGAGAGAGAGCGATTTTATATATACAATCGATATATATATATATATATATATATATATATATATATATATATCTCTCTCTCTCTCTCTCTCTCTCTCCTCTCTCTCTCTCTCTCTATATTATATATATATATATATATATATATATATTATATATATATGCATGCAGTGCATTGATGCATCAGCCACCCACCCCCCACCTCCAACGTGTTTGGTCCATTCTGTTTGGGAATGCAAACCCCAGGTCAATAGGTCGAGTCATTCTCGAGGTTATGGAAGCCTGAATTTTGTGAAAAATATGGATGGATGCTCCTGGGGGTGTTTTTAGGCTTCTTCATATGATTTTCTTTGAATGGGTGAAAAATTAAGGAGTTTGTTTGTATGTATGTATGTATGAATGGATGGGGGACTGAATATTGGGTGGGGAGGAAGGCCCCGTGCCATCCCGAAGGCTTTTACTTCTACAACAGCAACAAGAACATTTTCTCTCTCTCTCTCTCTCTCTCTCTTCTCTCTCTCTCATAAGAACCAAATAAGAAGACAGCGTCGTCATTGTCATAAAGTTAACACAACCACCTGACTGACCCTCTCTGAGTCATCGCAGCTACGAATAACGCCTCCTTATCCTTCGGCCCCAACTTGTTTCAGTGACAGTGCTTGGCTCCACTTCCTTCACCCTAGATACGGTAGTCAGTCACCACACAGTCTCTCTCTCTCTCTCTCTCTCTCTCTCTCACTTGATTCACTTGTCTGTTTCTCGCTGAAGTGTTGCAATATTTAGTGGCTGCTGAAAGAGCAAAAAGGAAAAAATTATTTGTGAAAAAAAACAAGACCCTTTTGTTTTTACTTTTTGTAAATAATAATAATAATAATAATAATAATAATAATAATAATAATAATAATAATAATAATAATAATAATAATCATGTTTTATTAAAAGTGATTGCTGCCTCAGCTGCATTAATTTTATAAAGGTTCTGCTCTATTTTTCTAATTATTGTTTTCGCATTGTTGCTTAAACTGGTGAGCAACGCACCGAAGGTTGACATATCTCAATTATGTAATAGTCAAAGCCGATTGGATTTTTATTGGTAAAAAATTGAGATATGTCAACCTTCGGTGCATTGCTCACCAGTTTAAGCAACAATGAGAAAACAATAATTAGAAAAATTGAGAAGAACCTTTGTAAAATTAATGCAGCTGAGACATGTTTAAAAGAGGGTTTACTTCCAGCATACAATAATAATAATAATAATATCCTTTATTTCAGCTCAGGGCCATATACATGGAATATACAAAATACACAGTAACATACACAATCTAGATACATGAGACATCAGGATAAAAAATGAATAAATGGCTATCCACACAATAGCTGAGGTAGTATAAAAGAATAACAGTAATAATATTGGAGTGGAAAAAAATGCATTGAGAGTTATAATAGTTACTATGAGATTCAGGGGCTCTGTAACACGGTTTTTTCTCAATAACTTTTTATCTATGCATTTCATAAATATAACGCTTATTCAGAATACATATTATATCTACACATAAATTTTGACTGTATTCTGCATTACGTAGGTTGAATAAATTTGGTACTTATAATGTAAAAGTGACTTTTTTTGAAGACGGGCCAACTTACTCAGAGAAAAGGTTTCGAACGCACTCGTTACGTAACTTATGACAGCATTTCTTCCCTCTTTCTCGATGGATGATTGGCTATACGTAACAAAAGCTAAACCTCTGGCAACAATGACATACAAATTTAAATACAAGCAAAGCAGTACACCTTTATGAACTCTGGAACCTCTCCACTGATAATTGTCATAATGAACAAACCAACAAAATATGTTGATAAATACAAAAACACTTCGATTATTAGTCTAACTCCCAAAATAGGTTTCCTAAGAAATTACAGTCTACTTTATAGGTCACAATCAGATTGACAAGATGTAGGGAATAGTTGGTAATTTTCAAAAACATAGTAGACAAGCTTGATTTGATAACTGCTATATCCAATGTCGAGCAATTTTTATTTATTGGCTATCTACCTATTTACTAAAAAATAAACAAAAATAGCCGTACCGTATATTGGCTTTAAACACCAATAATTATCGTCAAAATGATGACTTCATGAGGCTCCACCCACTTTCACCTCGTTATAATTCAGGATAACACTTAAGGCTATCATGGGAATTGTTGGATTAGAAAATTCAACTTCTGGATATAAAAGCTAATTTCTCGAGTAGTTGTAAGAAGTGCTAAATGATCCTCAAGGATCCCAGCAGTTGGCCTAAAAGTTAAATTCATGTATATTACTGCTATACTGTTGCGGCACTACTGCAACAGTAGTATTACTACGCTAGCACTGATACCCCACCCACATCTTTGTATCGTTCCGCCATTCATAAAGTCTTTGGGTTTCAGAGCCGATGGAGTTTCTGTTTGGTGGATG
This sequence comes from Macrobrachium nipponense, assembly GCF_015104395.2. Classification (NCBI taxonomy): domain Eukaryota; kingdom Metazoa; phylum Arthropoda; class Malacostraca; order Decapoda; family Palaemonidae; genus Macrobrachium; species Macrobrachium nipponense. The sequence goes on from NC_087222.1 coordinate 10,562,538, forward strand.
GGCGGTGGCAACATTACGTAATGAATGTTTTTCGACTCTTGGCTTGTAATCATTGGCCTTGGCGTCGGCTAGATCATTTTACTCTATAAAAATTAAAACTATCGGGTTTAGGTTTTTGATAATGCTGACAAAATTTGTGTGTGGTTGTAAAATATACATATGTCAACTTTCAGCTACATCCGATGCTTTGACAAGGAGCAAAGTCCAAAAAACCGTGTTACAGAGACCCTGAATCTCATAGTAGTGAACAGATTAAATAACTTAAATTCCAGCTAGAGACCTTAGGTGGCTACAGTAGTCATGTCCAGAGGGCTATATAGGATATGAAGTGCTATTGTAGTACAAATTTTACTTGGTATCTCCAATGTTGAATGCACATCCTGTCTCCCGCCCCCCACTCGTTGTGGGGCGTCTGCCAGGGGGTAACCACCCCCTAAAATGTCTGTCATTACCACCACAGTACTCTAGGGTGTGCAGTGCTATTGTAGTGTAAATTTTACTTGGTATCTCCTAAGTTGGATCTAGATCCAATTAACACCCCCTTTTCAGTGCGTCTGTCAGGGGGAATCCACCCTCCAAAATGTCTGTCACTGGTCATTCTATAATCAGTAGAGTCTGCATATATATTATATATTAGTTTCATCTGGTATCTCATATACTGTATCTAGGCCCAAAATCTAACAAGCAATTAGTGGTGCTTGTTAAGTAAGCCACCCATATATTTCCAGCAAATGGTCAGTTTCACAGTTTACAAGCCTACTCCTAAATACCAGTACGGGTTACAGTCGGTATCTCGTTCGTTGCATCTCAATGTTCCGGGCTGTCGTTCTAGAGGGAGACCTGAAAACTAAACATTGTCGTCCTTGGAGACCTACTATTATTCAGTAGGACTTCAGTTGGTTGGGAGCGTCACATCCTGCATAAATGATATCTGTGGTCACATCTGCTTTGTCAGGATTCCTGGTGTCTCTCACTGTGACATCCGTCCTTTGGCACCATTTCCAAGTCGCGTGTCATTCATTCCGTCAATTTTGTCAACGAATAGCAAAAATAGGAGCTTAAGGACAAAGACTTCACGGTGAGTTGCGATGTCACCTGGCTGTTCACTAGTGCACCTGTTGATTAATGATGTTCTAAATTTTCTGAAATATGCAATAGACAGAGAAGTCTGTTGTGATTTTACCAGTTGGATTCATTTTGCAGTTGATGATTAGACTTTGCGTGGCAGATTCTTGCTTTGCTTTGAGAGAAACTGGCAGCATGCAGATGGGAAGCTGCCTTTCACCTGTTCTCTGCCATATTCACATGGGATTTGATGAGAGTAGGCTGGCCAGTTCCCTGTTATCCAACAACATACTTTGGTTCCGTTAAGTTTATAACAGACACACTTATTATTTGGAAAATTCCCTTGGACACAGATCTCTCATGAACACTTCGAATGGGCTGTACCTTCGATCCAGTTTCCTGTCGAGAAGGAAGGAAATAAGACTACGGCTTCCTTGGAGGTGAAAGGAGTTAGACATCACAGCACTTGAAAGGTTAAAGTAAAACGAAAAGGTCAGGAACAAGGTCTCTGTTTTAAGAGGAGCTCTTCCTCCTTTCAGTCAGCCCTGCATTCTTTTGAGAACAACCACATGGATTATACTCTATACTACTATATGAATTGGGTGTCTTCAGCCCAATTTTACTTTATGTGATGAGATAGACCAGTGTTTCTCTCTGGCCAAAATAAAAAAAAAGAAAATCTTTTTATTCCACCAGTGGAAACAAGGATTTTCAAAGCATAATCCTGGACAGCCATCCATCATATGACTCATATGACTCACCAACTTCAATGACTCAGCTGAACTGCTGCATTCTCCTTTTGCAATACCACTGGCAGGTCCTTGACAAGAACCAGCCCCACAGGCGACAACGAGGTAGTGTATATTAAGACTCCTTTTGTACTGGACAACAACCAGCACAATCTGTTGAGCAACGGATTGCACAGCATAACCACAGTATCACTACTGATCAGAGAGACAGCGCCATTAGTAAACATGCTAGAGAGTTTGTATCCAATTCAGTGGTCTCAGACAAGAGTCTCGTTCAGAAACATGATTCTATCGAGAGAAATCGAATAGAAACGGCAGCATTCAGTACTGTTGCGAGAACATTTTCAGAAGCAGTATTAGTTTCTTCGGGACACCCGCTCTTTCTAGACATCACGAAAAATCAGTACAAATTATGTAATATACTGAATTAGGTTTCACTCAATGACCTATTTAGCCTCATGAGACTGTCAACCTTTTCTGCTGGACGTATTTTGAGCTAGATAATTCATATTTCATGAGCTAGACAACTCATATTTCATGTTATCCTGCAACAGCTGTAAGCACCATTGACCAATTTTACTTGTTTATATTTCACGGAATTCTTTAAGTTAAATATCAATATATTACGTCCGGTAGAGATTTCGCTTCAACTGATCAGTCAGTAAAATTCCCGGAAGAGGCCTGAGGGATTTAAGGCAGAGCTGTTGGGACGATTTAAGAACTATTTCCCTCTTTCTATTCACACACACACACACACACACACACACACACACACATATATATATATATATGTATATATATACACTTATATTACATAAATGTCCTGACAATAAATGTAAAGTCCCAGAATTGACGTAAAAGAGAAAGAAGAAGAACCCTTCAGCATATCTTTACGTATGACAAGAATACCTGAATGCCAGTCCTTCAGCCCGAAAATTCGGTGTGTCCTAGAAGCGAACTCCCATCCCCCACCCCGCTCCCCATACCAGAGAGAGAGAGAGAGAGAGAGAGAGAGAGAGAGAGCGCGAGTGTTGATAAGGAAGACCTTATCACCGCCCTCAGCGATAGAGTCGTTTTATCCGGCCCGATGTAATGCGGTGATTAGAAGGAGCTGCCGAGTCACCTTCTGCAGGTAATGGTGATGAAGACGAAATGGCTCTCATGAAAAATATTTCTTTCATTACTCTGTGAATCACCTTTGCCGGATTTCATTCCTAATTTCTATGATGGACTTTAATGGAATGAGTATCCCAGGAGCCACCCAGTCTGTCTTCGTTGTATAATCACTTAGAGAACTTACTTTGACATCCTGTTGCAATAACTGGAATGCTTATATATACCTTCAACTATTCGAAGGGGGGAAATAATTATCAAAATGTTGCTCAACATATCAAGTTCTATGATACAGCGCTCTTTCTCAAACTATTTCTGCAAACATGAAAGGAAAATAATCTCTACTGGACATCACTTCGAAGAGTCGAGGTCCCTCTCAGGACTCAGAATGACCTGACAAACTCCTGATGTCCTCCTCAGATCAGCCGGAGCAACAAGCAAAAGAACAGGCAATGGGGAGCACACTACTCGATACTCTGGAGAGAATATTATTCATAGGCACACCTCCTCGAACAGTTGCAGCGATCTCCCGCAAGTGCCTCATCTTGGGATGCATCATCAGTCAGTCAGCCCAAAATGAGCCCTTGGGAATCTCCTCAGTCAATGAAACCCACAGACAAGTCATCACCAAATCAGAAAACCCTTAGAGGGTACCCTGTGGTGTCGTTCGTTATGCTTTGCTGAACCTGGTGTCAATCAGACTTAATCTCTCTCTCTCTCTCTCTCTCTCTCTCTCTCTCTCTCTCTCATCTCTTTTCATCCTCTCCTCTTTCATATATCGTCTTCTTCTTCTTCTTCTTCTTCAGGATCATCATGAAACCTTCCACCTCCCCAACATGTCATTAAATACGACAAATGTGTCATCTATAACCAACATAAAGACAGTCCCAATTAGAAGCCTTTAATGTAAGAGAGAGAGAGAGAGAGAGAGAGAGAGAGAGAGAGAGAGAGAGAGAGAGAGAGAGAGAGAGGTAGCAGTCAAGGCTAATCAGGCAACGTCAAGGACCTTATCAAAATGCACCCACCCCAAAAAACAGCAGATAGCAGCAAAGGCTCTTTGATCGAAGTCTAAGGGACTCGAGATATTATCTATCACTCGACCGCTGAAATGGGACGCCTTATCTCTTCAGTCATTTGGGGTTTCAACTGAAACACGTGAATGATAGAGAATGAAAAGAAGCCCTGAGTGTTGAAAACATTCCTGATAAAGCCTGCCGCTCCCTGACAGACTGAGGTCTTGAGAATATCATTCTGTGCACCACAAGCATAGAAGGGAAACATATGAGCATCATCATTATCATGAATGAGAGAAAAAGAGACACACCAAGTGAACCATATCCTTCTCTCTCTTTCTTGTTACATCCACATGTTTTCACAGGAACCACTTGAACAATACTACAGCTCTTAGCTCACGATAATTCCTATTGCTGTTATCTGCTGTCTGTCTGCTCGTGTCTGCATCATCTCATGTCCCTTCGTGTCTCTCCAAGGGGTCCTGGCTAATCCTTTGCCTCCTTCCCTGCAGTCTGAGGATTCTCAGGCATCGTTCTGTCACTCGAGGTCCTCCAGCTGTGCAAGCGGTTGGATCTTTTGGCCAAATCTCATGAAGCCTCCTGATTTCTCCAGAACTGAGCCTCTACTGACGTTCTCTGAATGCTTTGTCTCCAGCTATTACAAGCAGTGAGTCTATCATTGCCTCTAAATACTCGGCACCTTGTGTGTGTTGTGTATATTTGTGTCATTACTTATGTGTTGTCCTAATCCGCTTCTATCGAATTCACCCTGTGATTTTTATCCCCCAAATTGCAGCTGATGCATCATTTCAATTTTGTATGGATACAGTCCTTTTCTGTTCCTTTTTATACAAGTCCTGAATTCTCTCAGTCTCCCCACATGAAGAAAGCCACACCCTCACAGGGAGTTATATAAGCCCTGGATTTTATGTTTATATATATATATATATGTGTGTGTGTGTGTGTGTGTGTGTGTGTGTGTGCATATATATATGCACACGCACACATATATATATGTCAACACAGGGAAAGTTTGGGCATCTTCTCTGCGCGACTGTTAACAATATGTCCACCGCATGACTGAAAAACAACTTGCTTGCTGCGCAGTCGTAAACAGCTGTTTTCGTGGCAAAAGAAAAGTTTGGTAATTGAATTTCGGGCCACTCGATATAAGATATAAGCGTTTAGTCTTGTCCCATCTCGAAAGAAAATTTTATTCACAAGTGAACAAGTTCCCTTTTGTGGGTACTAAGGGTGATTTTGGACGCTTTCCCTATTTCCTCTCCCTTTATGACGAGCAAGAAAATGGAACCATCGGCTCGTTTTCCCCGCTGCCTGGTCAAGTGCGTGGGTGGGAAGCTTAGCCTTTTGTGTTTAGACCTAAGAGCGGACGGATGTGTATGGCCTTGGAGGAAATTAAGTGATTTGGGAGGTAAGCATTGCAGTGTACTGAGATTTTATAGACTAAGAGCTAAGAGATGAATAACAATTGATAGCTAAATAGAGAAGTGAATATGATGGAAATACAGGCTCGTTCAACGAGTGTCGTTAGGGGTCATGTGCACAAATTATGATGCCGTTCCCCTTCAGGAATATAGGCAGCGGACCACAAGGGGATTGAGATGGACGGTCCTTACAGTGGGAAAGTAAACGATTTGGTAAGTAAAAGAGTATTATTTTGTTAAGAGATCGTTATAATTTAATAATGAATCACTGAATGAGAGATCTTATACTTTGATAATGAATTAATGCATGAGAGGTCGTAAGGGGTTGGACCAGGGTGAAACGCGATACAGGCCGGGATAGCTGACGGGTAGAGATCGCTCATGACATTTTTAATTCCTCGAAGTGCATGGTAATGCTTATGTATATTTCTTGAAGATTCTATATGCAGTTATAGTTATTTTAACTATTGTGATGACTGAGAAATTGATTCTAATGTGAGTTAAGGGATTTTCTTGTCCTAGTGTTAAGGAGTTATCATTTAACTAAAATGGCAAAATTGTCACTGCTGTGAATATTTATGTTTGTTCATTTTTTCAGTGACCGATTGTAATAAAGGCAAAATAATACAGTTGACGTTTCACTTTCAAACCAACGTTGGGCCAGCCACTATACATATATTACTTATATATATATATATATATATATATATATAAATATTATATATATATTATATATATACTATAAATATATATAAACATATATATAAGATTGTGATGGGAGCAAAGCTGTTAGAATTTGTAGCAATGGAGTGACTACTATGCATTCCTGGGACCGCAAGTCATCGTTTTGCTCAAATATCATTCAAACTAAATATTTGATCGAAATGGTACTTTAACACAGTGTACAAGACACCTTCCCCTAATCTTTGGTAAAATAGTGCATCGTCAAATGGTGTTACTTACGGCGTATACTTTTGACTTACAAGGTGTTGCCAAGCATTGCCAACCTATGCTTTCGAACGTGCTTTATTCCCATCCCGTTCCTCCCTCCCTCACCCTCCCTCCCACACCCTTTCCCACCTCATCCCTCCCTCAACCAACTTCCCTAGCCTCTCCATCTCCTCCCTCCGCCCCTTTCCTATATATTATATTTCCTACATATTACATAAAATAAACTTGAATGTCATATATATGTTGGTTTTTGTAGAATCTGCGTCCATTTAATTATTGTTATTACATTTTCTTAAATTATACAAATGGGAGCAAGCTAAAGAGGGATGACCGTCACTCTGTTGACCAAGGTCTCCTCCTCACTTGACGTCAACAGATCAAAAATGCTGGAGATAATTATTTATCATAAGATTTCATCACTTATAATGAATATACTTATTGCCTATGAATATGAATGATTTTGAATGAGTATATAAAAATGAAAATTAATATGTTTGATCTAAACACTTTCCAAAGTAATATTTTGTTTAATTTACACATAGACTATATTTATACCTATATTTTTGGCCATCAACGCAACACATATAGCATTATGCATTGCTATATATACTCAATATCTATTTTGGAATTCTGAAACGGTACTTACTTCAACAGTGGCATCCTAGAAGAAAACGGAGATGTTTACTTTATTATTACCCTGTGACAATCAAGTAACCAAAATTGCATCACTCAGTTTAACCAACAATCCAGTATATAATTAACACTAACTAGAGTGGTAAAGGAATTATTAAACTGCTCTCTCTCTCTCTCTCGCGTGTATTAAGTATTATCATAGGTTGAAAAGAGATGCAAACAAATGAGATTAACACAGGAACAGTCTTCGTCACCATCAAGGAACGAACCATCCTCGTTATCACTGTTGATGTTGATAATTACGGGATCTACAGGTTTGTGGATGTTATCCGTGGACCAGTATTTATTCTCAAAGGCTCTGGACTGTCTCCCTTACCTATTGAAATTGATCCTAAATCTGTTGTTAGCTTTCTCCATTTTTTATGTGGTTTGGTGTCGTATTGCAAATGCACTTATGCAAAGAGGTGGACAAAATACCATGGCGGCCATGACAGCGATGAAAAATCCGTCTTCATTAAGGACGCAGTGAATACTTATAGTGCAAGTGCTCCACAGACATCCCCTTAGTATTACGGTATTACCAGACATGCCAAGGATACTATAAACAATACCTTGGGAACAAATAACCATTATTATGATCATTATTGTCGCGAGAAAGGTAGGATCCCCTTTTTAATGACAAACCTTCCACAACGTCAGGTTATTTAGCAAGAAGAAGAACGTCAATGGGTTGGTGATGTGGCTACGTGAGTAACTAAAATAACGAATGCAACTAAAAGGTTGCGGCGAACCAAATTGATCAGAGGAGAAGAGAATGAATTAAACTAATAAAAAATAACCTTTCTCTAAATAATAAATAAAAATTTATCCAATGTATTCAATATAATAGAAACAAAAGAACTGCCCAAGGCGAAAACGCCGAAATTATAGGTAGCGAGAATGCCTAGAAATTGAGTTTAATTGATGAAACTTCAATCGACCCTTGATTGCAATATAGATATATCGTTTTCAATTCATGATGATAACATAGATGCACAATAAACGAGTCTGCTTCTTGGCATCACCAAGTTGTAAAGTAGGCCAGCACGCCCTTCGAAGAACATTCCTCCCCAGGGTGCGACTCGGTAAGGTAAGGTGATTGCAACACTCTCCTCTGATTGAGCCGGTTAATAGTTGTAAGATATGTGCTTGAGTTAGATTTATCGAGGTGCATCCGTCTTATATTTGAATTGGCTAGGTCATTATCACGTTAGATGTGTTAGTTCTTATATTGGGACCCCTTTTGCAAAGGAATTAACTGTGTTCTGTTTTGTGTAGATTACCCCCTTATGACACTTAGTTTTGCAATTAGACCGCATGGCGGCCGAATCTTCGTTATAGTGACCATTTAATTGAGCAAAAAGAAAAATAATAATAAGAAAATAAAAAGATAAAAAATAAAAGGAAAGCCATAACAGAAACGTTTGTATATTCCAATATTTAGATACAAGTCAAATAAGTAGTTCAAAAGGTTATTCCATAGAGGAGCTGATGGACATCTGCCATAGACGTGTGGAAATGATGTTGTTGAGGCAGACACGCAAAAGCCCTACAGGGGGGAGGGGGACCTCCATTACCCCATAAATTCGGACGCGACCCATGCAAAGTATCCGTCGTCAAACGGTCGTGACAAAGGTTCATTACCTCTAAGGCAACAATGCTACACAAAACGTAGGACTGGTAACTACGTTTTGGCATTTCTATACCACAACAATGGACTGACGGCCACTTATTTTATTCACTGCTGAGGTCAGCATTTCGGTGGGGTGTTATTCTTTTTTTTTTTTTTTTTTTTTTCAACAGACTGTACCTGAACTATTTCAAGATCGGGATTCGG
>NC_087222.1:10571882-10592357 GCF_015104395.2 Macrobrachium nipponense
TAGACATCACGAAAAAATCAGTACAAATTATGTAATATACTGAATTAGGTTTCACTCAATGACCTATTTAGCCTCATGAGACTGTCAACCTTTTCTGCTGGACGTATTTTGAGCTAGATAATTCATATTTCATGAGCTAGAAACTCAAATATTTCACCATGTTTCCTTGCAACAGCTTCAACACTCGCCTGCAAACCAGCTAGGTAAGCAACCATTGACCCAATTTTTTTAACCCTTAACTTGGTTTTTATAATATTATCAAACATTTCACACACGGCAAATTCTTTTCAACAACGGGGATTCCTTCCGGATATTCTTTAAAATAAAATTCTTCAACTATTCACCGGAATTCCTTTAAAGGTTAAAATATCAATATATTACGATTATACGGACATTATTTACGGTACGAACGTCCGGATATTCCGCACGATTAACGAGTTAAAACGTTGCCCTTGGCGATCCCGGTAGGATTTCTACTTCACAATCAATCAAAAATTCAATTCACAATCCAACCTGATTCAGTCAAGGGTAAATTTCAACATTCACCCCCGTTTCCCAATTGGCCCCTAGCGAGAATACAATTCCGCTCAAATACAATTCCATTCATTCAATTCCCGGAAGAGAGAAAGAGGGAGCGCCTGAATCTGTTAAAGGGATTTTAAAGCAAAAGTGCAGACTGTTTTGGGCGACCCGCTTTTCAGACTATTTCCCTCTTTCTTAATCAACACCACACACACACAACACACACACCCACACACACACCCCACACACACACACACACACAACATTATATTATATATTATATATATATATATATATATCATAATATATATAGATATATTATTAGATATATGTATAATATATTAGCCACTTATATTACATAAACTTGTCCCATGACAATAAATGTTAAAGTCCCAAGAATTGACCGTTAAAAGAGAAACGAAGAAGGAACCCCTTCAGCATATCTGTTTTACGTATTGACCAAGAATAAACCTGAATGCCAGTCCTTCTAGCCCAGAACCCGAAATTTTCGGTGGTGGTCCCTAGAAAGCGAAACTCCCATCCCCCACCCCGCTCCCCAATACCAGGTACCAAGAGAGAGAGAAGACGATGAGGAAGAGAGAGAGAGGATGAGCGATGAGATAGGGAGGAAGAGAGAGAGAGAGGCCGAGTTGTTTGATAAGGAAGGGGACCTTATTCCAACCGCCCCTCAGCGATAGCGTTCGTTTTAATCCAGGCCCGATGTAATGTTAAATGCGGTGATTAGAAAATGGAGCTGCCGAGTCCCGATCACCTTCTGCAGTGGTAATGGTGATGAAAGCGAAATGGCTCTCATGAAAAATAATTCTTTCATTAAAAACTTTACTTTCTTACTCTGTGAACTCACCTTTGGCCGGATTTCCATTCCTAACTTTTTCTATGATGGACATTTAATGAAATGTAATGATTATCCCCCAGGAGCCACCCAGTCTGTCTTTCGTTGTATAATCACCTTTAGAGATTAACTTATGCTTTTGACCATCCTGTTGCAATAACTGGAAATGCTTATAATATACCTTCCAAAATCACAACTATTCGAAGGGTGGAAAGGGGGAAATAACAATCAAAATTATCAAAAACGTTGCTCACAAAATCAAGGTTTCTAATGATTACGAATCAAACAACAGAGCGCTCTTAACCAAGCGGCTCTTTCCTTTCCCCCTCAAACTATTTAAACTTACAATTTCTGCAATAAATCTGCAAAGCCTGAGAAGGAAAATAAATCTATACTGGACATCAACTTAGAAAGTCCGAAGGTCCCTCTCATTCTCCAGCTCCTCTCAGGGCCCCCTCTCCCAATCCTCCCACCTCTCCTGGACTCAAATGAAAGCCTGAAGAATACCTGACAAAAACTCCTGATTGGTCCCTCCCTCAGGATCATCCCCCAGCTCTAGCCCCGGTAGGCACACCATCAACCGGAAGCAACAAAGAACAAGGCAAAAATAAACAGGCAATAGGGGATCCACACAAGTACTTCGATAACATTCGGAGAAGAATATTATTCATATAGGTTAATGAGTCTACAAACAAACGGACACAAAACAAACAAATGTAACACAAAAAACAAAACCATTAAAGGCACAACCTCCTCGCAAGTTGCTAGCCGATCTCCCGCCAGAAAGTTGCCTCATATTGGGTATGCAGCATCCAATTCAGTCAGTCAGCCCTAAAATGAGCCCTTGGGGAATCTCCTCAGTGAACTGAAACCCCAGACAACGTCATACAAACCAAGCAGAAAACCCTTAGAGGGTACACCCTGTGGTGGTTTCCGTTCGTTATTTGCCTTTTGCTGAACCATGGTGTCAATCCAGACTTAATTCTATCTTCTCTCTATCGGTCTCTCTTCTCTTCTCCTCATCTCTTTTCATCCTCGTCCGTCTTTCATATATCGTCTTCTTCTTCTTCTTACTTCTTCAGGATCAATCATGAAACCTTCCACACCCCATACCCCAAATGTCATTCAAATACGACACCAATGTTGTCATCCTAGAACCAACATAATAAAGACAGTCCCAATTAGAAGCCTTTAGATGTAGAGAGAGAGAGAGAGAGAGAGAGAGATGCAGAGGAGAGAGAGAGGGAGACTGAGGAGAGAGAGAGAGGGGGGGGTAGGAAACGGAGAGAGAGAGAGGAGGTTAGCAAGTCAAGGCTAATCAGGCAAACTCGTACAAAGGACCTTTATCAAAATGCACCCCACCCCCAAAAAACAGCAGAAAGCAGCCAAAGGTCTCTTTGATCGAAGTCTAAAAGGACGCGAGATGTTATCTATCAACTCAACTGCTGAAATGTGGGACGCCTTATCTCTTCAGTCATTTGGTTTGGGGGTTTCAACTGCAACACCGTGAATGATCTAGAGAATTGAAAAGAAGCCCTGAGTGTTGAAGAAAAACAGATTCCTGATAAAAAGCCATGCCGCTCCCTTGACAGAAACTGAGGTCTTGAGAATTTCATTCAATTCCTTTCATTCTGTGCACCACAAGCCATCGGATGGGAAACATTATGAGCATCATCATTATCGATGGAATTGAGAGAAAAAGAAAGGAACACAAACCCCAAAGTGAAAAACCATATACTTCCTTCTGTACTCTTTCTTGTTACAATCCACCAATGTTTGCAAAACAGGAACCACTTGAACAATACTACAAGCTACAACGCTTCTTAGGCCGCACGATAATGTCCTATTGCTTGTTATCTGGCCTTTGTACTCCGTCTGCAGATCATCTCCTGTCCCTGATTCGGTGTCTCTTCTCCAAGGGGTCATGGCTAATCTTTTGCCCTCCTTCCCCTGCAGTCTGAAGGATTCTTCCAGGGCATATTTGCTGTTCTTCTCGAGGTCCCCTCCAGCTATTGCAAGGCGGTTGGATCTTTTTTGGCGGCCAATAAATCTCATTGAGGCCCTCCTGGCACTCCTCCAGAACTGAGTCCCTCTAACTGAAGGTTCTTTCTGAATGCTTTTCGTCTCCAGCTATAACAAGTATGAAGGGTCTACTCAGTTTGCATTTATCATTTTTATCATTTTCTTTATCATTGCCTCTCTAAATAAACTACTCGGCACCATTGTGTGGTGGTGTGTTGTGTGTGTGTTATAGTTTGTGGGTCCAAATTACTTTTGTTTTGTTCCTCCCAATCCGCTTCTTATCGAATTCACCCTGTGATTTTTTATTTTTATGCCCTCCCCCAAATTGCAGATGATGCCAGTCATTTCAATCTTTGTATGGAGTGACAGTCAGTTCCATTTTTCTGTTCCTTTTTATACAAGTTCCTGAATTCTCTCAGTCTCGCCCCACATGAAGAAAGCCACCCACCACACTCCCCACAGGGAATTATATAAGCCCTGGATTGTTTTATGTTATAATTTATCTTATATATTATATAAATATTCATATAATAATATATATATTAATAAAGAATATATATATAATATATATAATATATTTATTATATACCCCTCTTTATATACATATATATAACTATTACTAATATGTGTGTGTGGTGTGTGTGTGCGTGCGTGTGTTGTGTTTATTTATAACATACACACAAACCACAACACACACACACAGCAACACACATATATATAATATAGATATATTATAATATTATTATATTAATAGATAGATAGATAGATATATATATATATATATATATATATATAGATATATATAGATATTATATATATATATATATAGTATATAATATATATATCTATATATATATATATATCTATCTATCTATCTTATATATATATATATATATATATATTATATAGAATATATATATATATATATTATATTATCTATTATTATATATATTATATATATATATATATATATATAGATATATATATATACTATATATCTATATATATATATATATATATATCTATATATATATATATATATATATATATACTATATAAATATATATATATAGATATATATATATAATATATATATATATATATATATAGTATATATATATATATATATATATATATATATAAGATGTGATGGAGACAAAGCGTGTTAGAATTTGTAGCAAGGGAGTGACTACTATGCATTCCAGGGACCGCAAGTCATCGTTTTTGCTCAAATATCATTCAAACTAATTATTTGATCGAAAATGGTACTTTAACACAGTGTACAAGACACCTTCCCCTAATTTTTGGTAATATTGTGCATCCCTCCCTCACCCTTTCCCTCCTCATCCCTCCCTCAACCCACTTCCCTAGCCTCTCCGTCTCCTCCCTCCGCCCCTTTCTTATATATTATATTTCCTATATATTATATTAAATAAACTTGAATGCCATAAATATGTTGGTTTTTGTAGAATCTGCGTCCATTTAATTGTTGTTATTGCATTTTCTTACATTATACAAATGGGAGCAAGCTAAAGAGGGATGACCGTCACCCTGTTGACCAAGGTCTCCTCCTCACTTCCCCGGAATCCCCCTGGTAGGGGGAGGAGGAGCTTTATCCACTTCCTTTATGCTCAGCAGGTGAAGAAAAAAAATAGAAAATGGGTATAATTTGGGGAAAACTATCATATCATTGTATATGTGTGTTTCCCTATTCATATTACACTAAAATTTCGTTTCTACTTCTCTAACGCCAGTAATAAGATTGTAATTCTTGTACCGCAGTGAGTTTAGTGAATGAGTTGAGTTTCAAGCCTCTTGAATTATATTACTTATCATTAATGTAGTTGTTTACCTATTACCCTATTTTCAGGCAATTTAAACATACAGTTTTTTGTTTTTTTTATAAAGAAGATATCCAGTTTTTGCCTAATTCATAGTTAGAAATCAGTTGTCTTATGTCTTTCACAGGTTTGTATCTATTTTGCAGCATCGCAAACTGTCCTTATTGAAGAGTCGCTCGATTTTGATTCCTTGACGGCAACAGACGCCAAAGATTTCATCACTTATATAATCTGAATATACTTATTGTCTATGAATTTGAATGATTTTGAATGAGTATGGAAAATTAAAATGAATATGTTTTGATCTAAACCACCCTTTCCAAAGTGATATTTTGTTTCATTTACACATAGTCTATATTTATACCTATATTTTTGGCCATCAACGCAACACATATAGCATTATGCAGTGCTATATATACTCAATATCTATCATGGAATTCTGAAGTCTACCTTAGTTCACCAGTGCATCCTAAAAGAAAACGGAGATGTTTACTTTATTATTACATCGTGACAATCAAGTAACCAAAATTGCATCACTCAGTTTAACCAACAATCCAGTATATAATTAACACTAACTAGAGTGGTAAAGGAATGTTTAAACTGCTCTCTCTCTCTCTCTCTCGTGTATTAAGTATTATCATAGGTTGAAAAGAGATGCAAACAAATGAGATTAACACAGGAACTTTATTCACAGTCTTTGTCACCATCAAGGAACGAACCATCCTCGTTATCACTGTTGATGTTGATAATTACGGGATCTACAGGTTTGTGGATGTTATCCGTGGACCAGTATTTATTCTCAAAGGCTCTGGACTGTCTCCCTTACCTATTGAAATTGATCCTAAATCTGTTGTTAGCTTTCTCCATTTTTTATGTGGTTTGGTGTCGTATTGCAAATGCACTTATGCAAAGAGGTGGACAAAAATACCATGGCTGCCATGACAGCGATGAAAAATCCGTCTTCATTAAGGACGCAGTGAATACTTATAGTGCAAGTG
The DNA here is from genome assembly GCF_015104395.2 of Macrobrachium nipponense. Taxonomy (NCBI): domain Eukaryota; kingdom Metazoa; phylum Arthropoda; class Malacostraca; order Decapoda; family Palaemonidae; genus Macrobrachium; species Macrobrachium nipponense. The sequence continues at coordinate 10,578,119 of NC_087222.1, forward strand.
CTGCAGCCACAGACATCCCCTTAGTATTACGGTATTACCAGACATGCCAAGGATACTATAAACAATACCTTGGGAACAAATAACCATTATCATGATCATTATTGTCGCGAGAAAGGTAGGATCCCCTTTTTAACGACAAACCTTCCACAATGTCAGGTTATTTAGCAAGAAGAAGAACGTCAGTGGGTTGGTGATGTGGCTACGTGAGTAACTAAAATAACGAATGCAACTAAAAGGTTGCGGCGAACCAAATTGGTCAGAGGAGAAGAGAATGAATTAAACTAATAAAAAATAACCTTTCTCTAAATAATAAATAAAAATTTATCCAATGTATTAAATATATAGAAAGAGCTGCCCAGGCGAAAACGCCGAAATTATAGGTAGCGAGAATGCCTAGAAATTGAGTTTAATTGATGAAACTTCAATCGACCCTTGATTGCAATATAGATATATCGTTTTCAATTCATGATGATAACATAGATGCACAATAAACGAGTCTGCTTCTTGGCATCACCAAGTTGTAAAGTAGGCCAGCACGCCCTTCGAAGAACATTCTTCCCCAGGGTGCGACTCGGTAAGGTAAGGTGATTGCAACACTCTCCTCTGATTGAGCCGGTTAATAGTTGTAAGATATGTGCTTGAGTTAGATTTATCGAGGTGCATCCGTCTATTTTGAATGGCTAGGTCATTATCACTTAGATGTGTTTGTTCTTATATTGGGACCCCTTTTGCAAAGGATTAACTGTAGGTAATGTGTTCTGTTTTGTGTAATTACCCCCTTATTATGACACTTAGTTTTGCATTAGACCGCATGGCGCCGAATCTTCCGTTATAGTGACCATTTAATTGAGCAAAAAGAAAAATAATAATAAGAAAATAAAAAGATAAAAAATAAAAGGAAAGCCATAACAGAAACGTTTGTATATTCCAATATTTAGATACAAGTCAAATAAGTAGTTCAAAAGGTTATTCCATAGAGGAGCTGATGGACATCTGCCATAGACGTGTGGAAATGATGTTGTTGAGGCAGACACGCAAAAGCCCTACAGGGGGGAGGGGGACCTCCATTACCCCATAAATTCGGACGCGACCCATGCAAAGTATCCTCGTCGTGCAAAGGTTCATTACCTCTAAGGCAACAATGCTACACAAAACGTAGACTGGTACTCGTTGCATTTCTATACCACAACAATGGACTGACGGCCACTTATTTTATTCACTGCTGAGGTCAGCATTTCGGTGGGGTGTTATTCTTTTTTTTTTTTTTTTTCAACAGACTGTACCTGAACTATTTCAAGATCGGGATTCGGTTACCATGTTAGCGAGACGAGTGTCACAGCCACTGGATTACAAGGTGAAAAATAATTATGAATAAAAATTCCGCTAAATTGGGGTCCCAGGTTATGCAATAAATTTTTTTTAGCATTTTGCAGTATTGACAAAACTCGCACGTCAAGGATTTTGCTGCAACAGGGTGAGATTGCAGAGCATCAGCCCCGAGAGAGAGAGAGAGAGAGAGAGAGGGAGAGAGAAATGTGCTGAGAACAGCAGACAGAAGTTTATAGTTAAGATGAGAGAGAGTTATGGAAAAGTATGTTCCATTTCAATAGGGTTCATCTCCCGAATAATAATAATAATACTTATATGAATAATAATAATATAATAATAATAGTCTTTTTGGGAGCTTGAAGAATCTATCATAGAAATTCGTGGAAAACCTAAAATTACAAGAAAATAGTTCAGCAGTCAAATTTAAAACTGTAGAAGAGAAAATAGATCATTTTTTTTATTGTTAAAGATACATAGGAGCACATTTGCATAGTGAAAGTTGTACATAAACAAAGTGAAAATTATTTACTATTAGACACTTTCATAAAACTATTCTTTTTCACTTTTTCATGAAAATTAAAATAAATGTTCTCATCTTTCGAAAAACAAATTTTTCTTAAAAGGAACTGTAATTATTTTTTTTATTCTATTCTCATGTATTAAATATAAATCTCTCCTGTAATTATTTACATTATTAATTAATAAGTAACCTTATGATATCATTTGCAACCGTATTCAAATCATTTCTAGTACACCATATTGTATATATATGTGGCGGGAGGATTTCCCTCACATGACATTAAAGATAAAACGAGAATAAGAATACTATTTGTATACATGATACACTTTTGTCAGTCTTCTTGCCTGAGACATGGGGTCGGAGAATGGTACTGTGTCATAGTTGACACGGTGGGTATGAAGACTAACGTTTACGCTGCCTGGAAAATAGGGTAGGCCTGTCCTACCTGCTATTACATGATATTCCTTGTGTGTATGGGTCTTAGTATTGATGAGACCAAGTGATGTATTCCCACTGGGAGGCAGTTGAAGTGCTGATTTCCATTTTCGGGGTATTGATGAAAATTCCTGGTATTCAGCTTGTTTCTTTATTAATCATTACATCATGCCAAATTTCTCCCAGGCCTAGTCTCCTGGACTTGATTAATTTACCTAGTCTTCAGAAGTCCTGGACTAGATTTCTGGACTAGATTCCTGGACTAGATCCCTGGATTCCAGAAAACAATACAAGTGAGTAGTTTGAAACTACAACAAAAAAATAACTCTTTATATTGAGAGACTTCAAAAAAAAAATATCAACTACAGATTATGGGAATTGCTTTTCCTTCATAATAGGATAAATATCAAATGTGGAGCAGCCCTGGAATCAATTAATTTACAATAAGGTGTAAATCACTTGATACCCTACTCCACACAGTACTAAATGTTTGCACACAATATATGTCAATGGGTAAGGCTACCTGAAAGATTTCTGAGAAAAACGTAAAACTAAAATGAGGTAAAATTAGGCTAAGGTGCCTTTTAACAGGATAGTCTAGCCTAGGCCTCTTCAGAAATCGTTAAGGATAGCCTATGCAAAGTTTACATGGCTGATTTTTGACTAGGTTACAATAGGCCACAAAGTTAGGTTAGTTTAATGAGGGTACAGGCTAAGTTCCATGTAATTAAGTTTTCCATGAATTTATATACATATAGCCTAACTATATTTATCAAAAATAGTCATAACTCCTCATTCAAACAGGATTAGTCTAGGGTAGGCCTTCTTAAATTACTGTATAGCCTAGTCTAAGATCATGATCGGCAGTGGAAATTTCCATGAGAGAGGTAGGGGTAACCCCAAGATGCCCTGTAGGATGGCCATGTTGTGGTACCCTTTGGCACTGGTATTTGAAAAGACTGTATACAAACAAAACACTTATAACTACTTTCTTAACGTTTTACGACCCTATCAAACGCAAAGTTGCAACTCAAACTAACTTAGCAAAACTTCATGACAACTAATGAACGTGAAGTATCTTTCACGACAATGAAAATTTTCCTTGTTAAGGCATTGCAACATGTCTGACTGGGCAGGCAACTCTGCACTTGAATTCTCGTCTGCTACTGTTCCTCCATGATAATGATCTGTTCTAACTAATGAACTAATGGTAATATTACGACTTTAAAAGCTTAAATTGCAAGTGATAGATAATCATTTGTATTAACAATTTGGTAAAATAGCCAGAATGAGAGGTGGACTGATTGACGTCCTTTTCACATGAAAGCATTCGTGATCCTTACATGCGTCTTGGCGCGAGAAATAAAAACAAAGGACTGGCTGCACTTGTCCACAACAGAAACATTTCACAGTTCCAATCACTTTTACAATAGCAGTGTAAAGATATTAGAGGAGGATGATGAATCAATTCCTAAATAAATCACTAATAATTAAAGTAATATTTTTCCCATTACATATATTAGAACACAATAAGAATATACACACATTCCTCCTACAATTATCTTTGGTATTGAAGTCATAATATAAAAATTCTATATTGTTCTCCGGCTCAAAATTACAAATGTTTTTAAGTACATTTCTCAGCCATTTGAAAACTGGTTCAGTTCTTTTACAAAAATAAAAAAGGTGAATAGAACTTTCCTCTATATTACATATTTCACATAAGGAATTGCTGGATAAATTTAAAAAGTGAAGACTTTTCTCCCAGGTAGTACATCATGAAGATGCTTAAAGATAATCTCCTTTCCCACGAGACGGTTCAGTATACCAACAAAAATTCTTCCCATATTACCTTTGCATTGCGATTTGTTTGTTAATCAGAAATGAAAGGCATTGGGCAATTTTTTATGAAAGTTACCCAAGCAACCTCATGTTTCCATTCGCTTTTAGAATAAATTCTATTGTCCGTGAATTAAATAGCCAAGAATCGAGATTTTTACCAGCAAAATAATCAGTTAGTCCCCCCTGGAACTTTCAAGAGGTAAATTTTGTAGATATTTTAATTTTACCAAGAAAGAATTGTCCAGTGAGGCCCTGCGGTCAATATTTTTAGAACACTCTTTGCAACATGATAACTCCACTGCAGTTTTCACGGATGGCTCAAAGTCAGATGCTGGCGTCGGCTTTGGTTGTAGCTTTTCCCTGATTGTAGAGAGAAGCGCAGCCTATCATCAGTTGCATCGATTTTTACAGCAGAATTATATGGAATTTTAAGGGCTTTAAAGGAAGTTTTAATTCGGAATGAAAGTAATTTTATTATATATTGTGACTCAAGAAGTGTTCTTCAGTCGCTGGAATCTTTTAACCCTTTAAACCCTCTCATTTTAGATATATTGGAATGGCTACTTTTACTAAAAAGAAGAGGGAAAGAAATAAAGTTCTGTTGGGTGCCTTCCCATGTTGGGGTGGCTGGGACTGAGAAAGCTGACCAACTTGCAAAGTCTGCAGTCAGCTCCCCAGAACCCACAAGATGCCTACTACCATATCAGGAATTTGTATCCTCTGGAGGTCGAGAATTAAAAAATGTTGGCAGTCCTAGTGGGAAGATATTTTAAATAATCAAAAAATGCGTAGTATCACGTCATCAGTGTCTCCTTGGTCATATGCGTATATGCAAAGGAGACAGGAAACGATGTTGTGCAGATTGAGGATTGGACATGCAAGACTCACCCATGGGTTCTTGATGTCTCGTGAAAATCCTCCGTTTTGCGAGAACTGTAATGTGCCCTTGACTGTGAGACATTTGCTGGTTGAATGTCCCAGACTTGGGAATTTGAGACATAGGTTCCTGTCTTGGGGTCGTGACAGAGTAGGTAATTTTTATCCTAGCTACAATTCTGAAAGGTTTTTGTAATATAGAGCAGTTAATGATTTTTATGAGGGAGGCGGGCCTCTTAACCAAATTTAAGTTATAACATAGAATGGTCTATGTAATAACGTTATATATATGGGACAAAATTTTCATATAATAATATCTATAGATATTTTTCATATGAAATTATCACAAATTTAATTTTTTATTTTTTATATTTATTTATTTATGTGTCAATTACCCAGATGCCTGATATAATAAAACAATCAATCAATCAATCAACTTTTTTTTTTTTTTTTTTTCCAATCAAATGAAGGATATTTATATTCTACAGAGATGTCATTTTGTTTTTTTTAAATACTTCGGTAAACACTCTTATTGGAAAATTATGAGCCTCTTTTAATTTACCTATGAAGCCAATAGTATAACTGTAATATGGTGTGGGATGGCAAAATACTTGTGGAACTTTATAGTCTAAGTCAAAGAACTTCCTAAAATAACAATAATGCAAAATTAAGCTCTGAGGATCCATATTCAATATGACAGTTTTTAAAAAGGGTATTACCAATAATAGCATTAGTTTTAGCTCTCACATCGAAAACATCCAAGCCACCTTCAGTCCTACCTCTAGTCATTGTAGATCGTTTCATTGGTTCATATCTACCACACCAAATATATCTAAAAACTAGTCTCTCAACTCTGGTGCCATAATTATGAGTTAAGGGATACACATGAGCAATATACCATACTTTTGCCAGAATGCAGCATTTGCATATAACGTCCTCTGAAAAAAAGTTCAATTTCCTTGCATGAAGCAATTTCAAATGGTTATCTATTTTACTTACATGTTCCTAATTATTCTTTAGACTTTCCTTATAATCATGACAATGATGGATACCTAGCGTGAACAGAGAAGTAACATTCCATTCTTCTAACCACCTGTATTGAATAGTCTTGACTTTTCGTTCCTATTAATTTTGCTATTATTATATTATTATCATCAGCATAACCAACTGCTTTGAGAGTAGTGTGATCAGGTAAGACTGAGGTTTTCACATTAATATTTTCCTTAACTGCTATAAAGAACGATTCTTGATAGATTGCATATAACATCATGCTAAGTGGACATCCTTGCCTGACTGACCTTGTTATTGGGAAAAAGGAAGTTATATGATTATTTACACACATTGCACTTTCTATTTCATTATATAGCATACTTATTTTCCCTACAAATTCGTCTCCAAACCCTAGACACTTCAAAGACTTAAACAAAAAATCTGTATTAACCATATCAAAAGCCTTATACAAGTCTAATTTAAGACAGGCAGCGCTCATATCAGTAGAATTAACATAATACATAACATCCCTGATCAACATATTACAATGAACAATGCTTCGTCCTGGAATACAGCAAAACTGACTAGTATCAATCACATTGTCTAACACTTCTTTCATACGAATAGCTAAAAGTTTAGAAATTACTTTATAATCAACACATAGGAGTGAAATTGGTCTCCAGTTCTTCAGCTCTTTTTCATCTCCGCCTTTATGAATAAGTGTCATGACTCATTTCCTTTGCGAAACTGAAATCACCTTATTTCTCATTACATACTTTACCTATGAAGAAATTCATCCCCAATTACATCCCAATTCTCTAAATAAAACTCCACTGGCAGACCATCGATTTCAGGTGTACTTTTCTTCTTAAAAATTTTGGTAACTTTCAAAATTTCCCCTTTTGAATAATCCTTATTCAACTCTTCCCTATCACTGGCATCAAGCTTTATTCAGGAGTCTTATACGAACCTTTGCCGAATGCGGACTGCAGACGTGGTTTGGTTTCGGATCCGCCTGGACTTTACCTAAAACAAAGGTTCGTCTAAACTGCATCACAGGCAGTTCACCCATGAAGGAAATGGCGAGCGCAAGTATAGATCACTACAGTGCGACTTTAGAACACCTGAAGGGGACTGATTCAATTGGCCTACAATTTTCTGTTCACCCAAATTATGAGATAGCGTGTTTTGCCATTTTTGACAAATTGGGTTTGAAGGAGATAGACATAGCAGGATTCCAGCAAATGGCCAACAACAGGGTTATTGTGAAATTTAAAGAACACCTGTTATTTGAAGAATTCGTTAAAAAGTTTGATGACAAGCTGATTGAATTTGGCAGTGGGAAAACGGTAAGAGTAGTAAACTTTAGCAGTGCACTGCACATAAGTTTCCGTTCGCTATGCTCCATTTAATATGAAAGATGAGCTCATACTTGGGGTTTTGAGCAGACACAGAAAACTGTATTTTATTTCTTATGGTGGCCTCCTGCTCACTATAAATAAACAGAACTAATATGTTCTTCAAACTTTTAATAAAGGACTATTCAATTTAACTTATTTTCAGTTCGAAATAAGGAGAAAATCCACCTTCTAATATGTCAATTGAAATAGCAGGTTTATGCTCATTTTGCTTTATTCGGTTAACCTTAAAACGGGCCATTTAAAGCTCTTAATTACTGTAGAATTGTTCCTTAATAATTTTGTAGATTCTAGAAGCATAAGTTCCTTCATGTAGTAACACTTGGTAACTTTCAAATATGGAAACTATCATCATAACGAGAGAGAGAGAGAGAGAGAGAGAGAGAGAGAGAGAGAGGGTATTCCTGATCCAGTGTACAAAAAAGTTTACGGTGTTATGACAATTTTAGCTTTATACATACATTTGGACACATTCAACTGTCCTGTCACACCCAAACGTCTTAATTCTAATGTCCCTCTTAATATCAACGATACTAGTTGAAGGCCAAGTCAAGTATGCCAGAGTCTGAGGGAAGACTACAGGACGTCCAGGAACCAACAGGCGATGGGAGAAACAGTACTTTTGTCTACTGTGTGGGTTTTAATGAAGGTTAGCAACGATTTTGTTGCCGCAGAACCATCATGAGTACGTCAGTTAGTATGTAGTCATCTTAAGAGGACTTTAGTCACAAATTGCGCAAACGATATTAAAACCCAACGGAAAAATTTCTCTACAAATTGCCTACTTTAGTTAGGCCCTCTGTTCCATTCGACTGTAGTAGATACCTTATTCCAACACTTAAATTTCCACACAGCTTTGTTCACAGAAACCAACTACAGTGGTCCCCCCGTATTCGCGGGGAATGCGTACCAGACCCCCCTGCGAATAGTTAGAATCCTCGAATGTTTGGAACCCCCTCTAAAAATGCTCATAAACTCCTATCCTGAACATGCAAACACCAAAGTATCCTTAAAAAGACCATCCTTCATCAAATATACATAAAATATCCTATTATGGTTTATATTAATCTTTGAAATATTATTAATACTGTTTTAAAGTAAATCTTACATTTTATGGTTATACATAAATACATACTATGTATGTACTGCACGACTTAGTTACGTATGTGAAAATAATTCAGTCTATCTCTGTTCTCTCAAAAAATACTTATAACGCTTCCAGCAAAAGAGAGGGAGGGAGTTACCACTACGACACATTATCTTGTGTGGCAAAAGAGAGAGAGAGAGAGAGAGTTAACCTTAATTAAAAGTGACATGGATAGACTAGTATTGTATTTCTTTAAAATACTACCACATAATATGAATTTTGTAATTAACAGTTATTATTATTATTTGAAAGTATTAAAAATAAATAGTACAAGTACTATAAAAAATCTCGAGTATCAGTAAATGAGAGAGAGAGAGAGAGAGAGAGAGAGAGAGAGAGAGAGAGGGGGTGGGGGGGGAAATTTCATGAGCACTTGATGGCAGCAACAAAACAGCTCCTTCCCCCTCCTGTCACTTAACTTGATATGTATATCTGACAGTTTTAGTACCTGGAGTTAGAGGAAGAAGACTGGGATTAACTTCATTCTTCCATAATTTTTTAAATTTATAAGCTAAAATCTTACTAATTCACTATGGTATTTTCTTTAATGAATTGATATTATTGCTGTATAAATTAATATTAATATTTGAAAATAGTAAATCACTTATTTATCATACAAAAAAACCATACATCTTTGTAGCAGAGAGAGAGAGAGATAGAGAGAGAGATAGAGAGAGAGAGAATTATTATTTTTATTATGTGATATCATTTAAACTTATTAAACTTACTAATACAGTATTAATCAAAATTAATATTTGAAAATTAGTAAATCATTTTTGTATCATAAAAATGTATTTAGTCATGAAAATAAACATCAAAATACACTAATTAGTGATTATTTTTGTCGGAAAATTCCGCGAATGAGCGAGTCCGTCCGCGAATAATTTCTAGATAGGTTCCTAAGAAAAATCCGCGAATGTGTGAGTCCGCGAATCCGGAGAACGCGAATACGGGGGGAACACTGTATATCAATGGCCATCAGGACAAGGTTAAATGAAGGTTGGGACATTGAAACTAAAGTCTCAACATTTAGTTATTCCGTAAATTAGCATAACAATATCCACTAGCAATTATATTTACCACCTACAATGTTCATTCATATGGCAAGGGATAATAAATAGCATTAAATGTCATAAGAGTAATAACCTCAAGACCTTAAAATCTCTAACAAGATACAACTTGGTTTCATATTGGCATTTGGATCAGGTCTCCAGTGGTCTAGAATTATTTGTGGCTTATTACTACATATCGAGTCTGCCGTCTATATGCCTTCAACCATATCTTCAGTTATTTGGGATAATAGTAGGTACTTGGACTTGGTATTGATAACTTCCCCCTCAACTCAAGTGTCAAGATAATAGTTTAGATATTTTTCCCCACACTTCATTATGCAGAAACCATGCAAACATAGATAAACTCAAGTCTTCAAGAGATCTACAGCTAAAAGAAGTCTTCCTCTGATGAACTGATTGGAGTAATACAGAGACTGCGTGATCAGCTGCCAGACTTCTGGGCTTTTTCAAATGAGGGAAGAGACGTAACCCAGCACAAAATCATGCTGGGATGAATCTGAAAGTTGAAAGACAGTAAGGCAAATATAAGTAGTGGGTTTGTCTTATTGCCAGGGACCTCCCCTTGCCAGAGAAAGGGGCGGTTACTTCTATACTCTATAAAGATAAATAGGAGCCGGGTGAGCTACACAAGTTGCTGAGCAGCTACCACAGGTCCCAAGGAGTAGTTAGCACAGTCATTTCTTTTAGAGGTTAACTGCCAGGTACAGAAAGAGTTAGTCTTGCAGTTTGAATCAAGACTACCTGGTAAGGTAGTCAAGTTTTAAACTTCTCCCTCATAGCAAGATGTCTTTGATGGTTTTATAATATTCTGTTTTCATTCAGACTTTTTAAACTGATCTGCTTTATCAAAGAAATTAATCCTGCAAAGTGAACATAGTCCTTTATAGGTACAGTTCCCCAAAGGGCAGCTGTTATGTGAATGAAGTTAGTGCATTGGGACAACAAGGAAAAATGCACTTCAATTGGGAAGAGGTGCACTGGGACCAGATACTCAGTGCATTCAGACCACAGCAGGGTGCATTCAATCACTTTTGGCAGCATACAATATTATTTAAGTTTTAATGGGGTCAAATGAAAGTTTCTATTTATAAATAAACTATTTTTATTATTTACCAATATCTTAAACATTTATAGATTGAAATGAAATAAAATCAAAAGCTTAATCTAAGCAGAATAATACGTTACTTTAGTCTTTTACAAAAATAGTCCAGTTTCAACACTTCAGACTGGTTAACCTAAAACAAAATACACAGTCCACTGTGTTTAGTGAGCTAATACAAGGCATTATGATTTATGCAATTGCTGTAGCATTTGTATAAATCATAATGCCTTCTTTGTAGAAGATTAAAACCAAGAACATATAATAAAAATTAATAAAATAAAACTGCTCCTAAATTTTACTGAAGTATAATGAAGATATCAATCCTTTCTATTTCCACTAAGAATAACATTTCATGGAAATATTCAAGCTTACAGCTACATATACAAGTGCATATATGCACAATGCTGAATAACAAAAGGAAGAAAACCATGTCAGCCAAAGATAATACTAATCCTTTATTTGGAAATCTTACAAAAATACACAGGAGCAAGAAGAGTGGAGAAGGCAAAGGAAAATTTCTTAACCTAACACTGTGCAGTGTTCAATGAGAAAAATTGTGAGAAAAAAACTAAAAGTAATTTATTTTACCTTTGCATAAAGGTCACACAACCATTTTGCATCAAATTCACTTTGGCCAAAATACTTCGGCTCTGCCTTGACTTCTAATAAAGACTCTGCAAATGAAGAGCCTTCATCTGCATTTTCAGTGAGACCCTCCTCCAGATTCTCCTTCTCTTCTTTGAGTAACAGCAATGATGATGGTCATGAATTGGATCATAAAAATATAAATATGGGTTTTCTTTTTATCCTCCCTTAGGTTGCTGTTGCCTTTTTTTATATAGATTTTGCAGACAAGTTCACAATAATTATCTCCACATCAAGTGCAACTTACTTTGGGGTGCAAAACATTAACAAATCTGTCAGCGCAACTGAACATCCTCCCTGATAAGTGACTTTGCTTGTGCATTTTGACACCTGAAAAACAGTCTGGCATTCAGAACCAATGACTGTGATTTGCAGAATACAAGACAAAAGTACAACATGCAGTGTAAAAGAACAATATCTATCCTCCATGAGTGCTCACATATGTGGAAGAATGACATCTTTCTTGAGTTAACACATTCACTCTAAGATGAACCTAATAAAAGAAAAAAAAAAAAGACTTCTTGGAAACCAAGTGCAGATACAGGATATGACTTCTTTCTAGCAGGAGTTTTCACACACCTTTTGAGACACCTTCATTCAAAACAGACGCAGGAGTCAAATTAAATAAAATCATATAATAAAAACTACTTGAACAGAGATCAAGTAAACAGTTTCTGTCTAGTGTGAATTCTCTTGTCTTTTGAGAGGACTTGGTTGAGAAAAACTTCTTTGACATAGAGCAACTATATGTTTTCCCTCTGGCTAATGTTATTCTTAATTTTCAATTTATCAGGGGTGCAATGGGCTCCAGCCTGGGGTCTATGATTGCACCTTCATATTCCACTAGCCTTATATCCAAGGGCTCGTTTCAAGGTGTTTACCACTGCTTTGAGGGCAGCAATCTGCACCTCATTTATACTGGGGAATTTTGTATAACCTGAAGATATTTTCTCCGGTTTTTCTTTATAAGTCCTGTTGCTCCTACCACCAAAGGTATTGTTTTTTCTATTTCCTTCAGTTCCCATGTGCTTTTCAGGTCATTCTTCAGGTCTTGGCATTTTGTTATTTTATGCCTTTAAGCTCTATTGAGGCCAAAGTCACTAGGTACTGTCACATTTATAATCTTTGCTGTTTATTCCTCATTGTTCCAGATGACAATAGCAGGTCTTATAGCACCTCCTTCTATATATCTTCCTGTTGGAGGTGATTGGATGTGGTTCATGCTCCCACACTTTTTCTTTCACTTCAGTTCTGTATTCTTTACATATTTTCCAATGTATATATTTACAGTGACCATCTGCAAGCAGGGTTTGACAGACTGATATCAGATGATTCGCACTCTCACCCACTGCATGACAAAACCTACACTGGTCATTTGCTGATATGCCTGGCATTTTCTTGAAGCTGTTTGTCAGGAGGCCTTGATCTTGTGCTCCTATTATCAGTCTTTCTCCATCATAACCTAGATCTCCATTTCTTGTCCATCTGAGTGACTCTTCTCTGTCTATGTAACTTTTTTCCAGTTCGTCTTGAAATCTTCCTGCCCTTCCATGGTCTTTCCACCTTTCCATTCTAAGTTTCTCCTCTCTGTGACTGTATTTCTGCTTGGTCTTCCTGGCTATCATTTTTGCTGGAGTCTGTTCAGTACCCTCTGTGTCTTCTAGCAGAACTCCTGCGAAGTTCTTAGCCTATTTTGTTACTGATGTTAGTTGGCTCAGGGCTCCATTATGGTGTTGGGCAACCTTTTTGATGTTTTCATCCTCAGAGTTTTTTAAGTACTACCCGTAACTTATTATTGCTGCTCTGTAGGCCTGATTGATCTCAGCCAGGCCTAATCCACCTTCTCTGTGAGGGAGGTATATTATGTATGTGACTTAATGTAGGGTGAGAATTTTATAATATCCATCCTATCTAACTCACCTTGTGGCCAGTATATAATGCTAAAACCACATGTCACCAATGGTATTGCCAGCTGGTTTATGACAGTGATCTTGTTCTTTGGTGTTAATTCTTCAAGTGGCTGATGTATTCTTTCTTTATCTTTTCTCTCACTTTCTTGTGTTCTATACCAGTGTTTTCTTCTATTCCCAAGTACTCCTCTGCCTGGTCTTCAACAGATATGCCTTCCTCTACCTTTATACCTTCTGATGTTACTCTCTTCCCTCTCTTTATTGTACTCGTGGCACTCTTGTCCAACACAAATTCCATGCAGGTGTCATTTGAAAATTGGTGGACTGTCCTAACTTGGTCTTTCCAATTTCTCTTCTGAGTCTGCAAACAACTTCAGGTCATTCATGAAGAGCAGGTGGGTGATTCACTCTTTTAATCTCTTCTCTGCTTCTGTTTTTGCTTAGGTCATAGCCAGTGTTAATGTTGTTCAAGATTTTACTAAGCGGATCTATGGTCAAGCAGAATAGAAGTCGTGAAAGGCTGTCACCCTGGAATATTCCTCTTTGGATCTTTATGTCTGGAATTACTATCTGGCCCTCAGAGTGTTTTAGACAGAGAGTGGTCTTCCACTTACTCATCTGTGCTGCCAAGAAAGATCTTATTTCCTCATTGATGTTGTCTAATTCCATACATTTGAATATCCAGGTGCATGGCACGGGTGTCAAATGCCTCCTTCTTGTAATCTATCCAAGCCATTTTAAGATTCCTTTTGTCTTTTCTTACAATATTCTAATATTGTTTTTTTATTAGCAGTTGATCTTAGTACCTAGTTTGTTGTCTTGTGCATCTCTTTGTTCTTTCAATATATTTGCCGAATTCTAGAGTCATAGATCTAATCTGCTAGACTCCTGTGAACCATGTTTGTAGGTTGTTGATAGACAGCAGATGGCCCTATATTTGTTAGGGAGCTCA
>NC_087222.1:10592857-10600357 GCF_015104395.2 Macrobrachium nipponense
GTTAGGGAGCTCAGTCTCTGAGCTTTTAGGGAGCTCAGTCTTGGATCTCGTCTATTACTGTTATCTTGAAATTATTATATTCTTTTATTTTCTTTGTTACTTTTTTGATGGAGAACCTTATTGGTGGCATTTTCTGTTTCTGGCTGTTCTTCTGCCTAATGGTGTCAATCCATGAATTCTCTTGGTGTTGTCTAGGGTCTTCAAACAGTGGCTTCCAAAATTTCTCTAGGTATTCCTTGCTCGGTGATGTTCATACCTCCACTGTTTCTTTCATAATCTTCCTATACAGAATCTTTGGATTTTCACCAAACTGCCTATTTATCTGTTTTACGTTTATCTGCCTGGTCTTTTTCCTATTTGTGAAGCTAGGGCCTTTATATTGGCTTGTTGATCTGCCAGTTTTCCACTCATTTGTTCATCCCCTATTCTGTATTTTTTCTTTATTTTCCTTATTTTCTTGAGCAGATTTTATCAGTGATTTTGATCTCACATATAGTTGGTCATTTGAGACATCTCTGCACTTAACTGGTTTATTTCAACATGTTGTTTCTTTTTCCTCTCCAGTATGCAACCTCATATGATGTGTAAGTCTTGGTTTGTGGGAAAATGCTTTCCCACATTCCTTGCACATATATGGCTTCTCTCCAGTATGCAGTCTCATATGACTTGTAAGACTTGATTTCAGGGAAAATGCTTTCCCACATTCCTTGCACATATATGGCTTCTCTCCAGTATGCAATCTCATATGACTTGTAAGATTTGGTTTGTGGGTAAATGCTTTCCCACATTCCTTGCACATATATGGCTTCTCTCCAGTATGGCAATTCTCATAGGACTGTAGATGGTTTGTGGGAAATGCAATCATTCCTTGCACATATATTGCTTTTCTCAGTATGCAATCTCATATGACTTGTAAGATTTGGTTTGTGGGTAAATGCTTTCCCACATTCCTTGCACATATATGGCTTCTCTCCAGTATGCAATCTCATATGACTTGTAAGATTTGGTTTGTGGGTAAATGCTTTCCCACATTCCTTGCACATATATGGCTTCTCTCCAGTATGAAATCTCATATGACTTGTAGATTTGGTTTGGTGGGTATCTTTTCCCACTTCCCTTGCACATTATATTGGCTTCCTCTCCAGTATGAAATCTCATATGTCTTGTAAGACTTGGTTTGTGGGAAAATGCTTTCCCACATACCTTGCATCTGAATGGTGTCTCTCCAGTGTGGATTTTCATATGACTTGCAAGCTGTAGTTTCTGGGAAAATGCTTTTCCACATTCGTTGCACATGAATGGCTTCTCTCCTGTATGGATTCTCATATGACTTGTAAGATTTGGTTTCTGGGAAAATGCTTTCCCACATTCGTTGCACATGAATGGCTTCTCTCCTGTATGGATTCT
This sequence comes from Macrobrachium nipponense, assembly GCF_015104395.2. Lineage (NCBI taxonomy): Eukaryota > Metazoa > Arthropoda > Malacostraca > Decapoda > Palaemonidae > Macrobrachium > Macrobrachium nipponense. Next base: position 10,594,265 of record NC_087222.1, read on the forward strand.
CATATGAACTATAAGATTATGTTTCAAGGAAAATGCTTTCCCACATTCCTTGCATATGAATGGCTTCTCTCCGGTATGGATTCTCATATGAACTATAAGATGTATTTTGTGGGAAAATGCTTTCCCACAGTCATTGCATTTGAATTTCTCTCTGGTAGGATTTGTGATATCATTTGTAAGATTAATTTTCTTGTAAAGTGCTTTCTCACAGTCAGTGGATACGAAAGGCTTCTCTCCATTGTCACGGATCCTTCTTTCTTGTTTTACTTCCTTTTTGCAAGTTTGTAGATGTTTTTCATATGAAAATTCATCATCCTCATTAGACTCATGGAATTCCTCTGGCTCTATTTTGATGTCCATCAATGAATCCAGAGACATAAAGTCTCCATCACTGGTTCCACTAAAGGCAGCCAAGTTGCTGTTTTCTTGATTTATGGAAGGTAGGGATAATGCACCTTCAGTTTCATTTTTCAAAGGAAATTCTAAAGAATGTCCTGGATTCATTTTAGCCTTATGTCCTGTCCTGTTCTGTAATGACAATGTGTTCAATTCACAACTCTTAACACACAATTGTTGACAAATAATTACTGAATAAATCTGTTAAAAAGTTAAGTACAATATCTTGAAGGACTACAAACAGATTTCACTGCTGATGTATGAATCTAATATTCAACAAACAAAATTTGTTACTGTTGTTTAAATTTGTTAAATACGCATACAGTAATTCACTGTTGTCTCATATGCTTAAGAGTTGCTATTGGTAATGTTCCATGTAGTACCATTAAACAACATGCATTTCCCAAAATCCTGATGCTAATCAAAACTGACGAAGGAAGGAAGGTTCTTCTGAGGGAGAATCTGAAATCAAAGATTGCAACACAGAGTTAGGAAATATAATGCCAGAGCTGAAGCAGCAAAATAATCAATCAAATTCAATTCAGGTTCCCATAAAGGTCTCAGGCCAATTAACAAAGCCTGCATTTGATAGTTCTATCCAAACACGAATACAATCCTACCAAACGTTGTCCAGACACAGCATCAAAACATTCCTGAGGCAACAATGCAACAATAGATTAACAGATAATATTGACGCCCACCACCTCACATCTGTAAACCTTCTTAGCTTGACATTACAATACAAATTACTTATGAATATATCTTATTAACAAATCAAAGGCCAAGAATAGAAAATGCAAGAGACCAGCATAAGAGTTTTGTGGGGTAAAAGCAGGAAGGGTACAGTATATAGGGAATGCTTAATTATATGTGATCCAGCTATACATAACACCATATTATCCACAGATGCAGATAATAAGAAGAAAAAACAGTAAGGGTGAATTGAGTAGTAATTTGAAGAGATGAAAATTTTCAAATTAGTTTCACTGATTGTTATTGTGGATACAATACATGAGCAGCTATTGAGACCAGCAACACTGATGACAATTTTGGAAGGTATATGCTGCTACATTTCTTCAAATATGATATTTTTTCAGAGCTTTACAAACCAGAGCTTTTTATGAAGGAGTATCTTTCAGTGAAAGTTGGAAATGGGTTAACTGGTGGTTAAGTATATCTTAGTTTTACCAGACCACTGAGCTGATTAACAGCTCTCCTAGGGCTGGCCCAAAGAATTAGATATTTTTATGTAACTAGGAACCAAATGGATACCTAGCAACGGGACCTACAGCTTATTGTGGGATCCGAACCACATTAAATCGTGAAATGAATTTCCATCACCAGAAATAAATTCCTCTGGTTCCGCGTTGGCCGAGCCGAGAATCGAACTTCGGACCACCAGATTAGTAGCCGAACTGGTGGTTAAGAAGAGTGAGTAAAGTTAATGAACAAATAGGGGTGGCTGCGATGGGAGATATGATATAAGGTTTATGTTTGTATACTTATGAAAATTTCATATTACAGCATTTCCTCGATTAGTGTATCTGCATATGCATGGCTTGCGACTTGGCAATATATTCACATTTAACTCCAGCTCTATCAAAATCTACATGAATGTATATACATAAATAAAAATGAATACAATAAAAAGCCAATGCTGCAAAGGTGGAATGACTACAAATCTTTCAAGTAATTTGTATTTTTCCTAATATGCAAACCTGAAGGTCTTTACATATGGATATAATTGCAACACAGGTTGGGAAAAAAGCTGCTTAACTTGAAATAAAGTGGTTAACTATCAATGGTAGGGTGGGAGTCCGGCCCACCCCATCCTTATGCTTCACTTTAACCTTTTGGCTCAGGTAGCAGAATGAGGGGTGGCTTGAGGTGAGACATTTATGTAAAGACCTTCAGGTTTGCATGTTCAGAAAAATACAATTTACTTAAAATATTTGTAGTATGTTCCTAAACAAAAACAAACCTTCAGTCTTTATCTATGGAAGTTTACTTCTTGATGGAAGGATTCTCAGTAATTCTCTGAACTGACTGGTACCTCAATTCACCTGGGCCTCCTTCCTAGTCATGTAGAGCTTATGTGATGTTCAGCTATCAGACTTCTGGGCCTTTCGAATTCATGGGCATTTAACATATAGCTTCATTGATTCAAAAAGGTTTTGGATGAACCTATAGTGTTTTGTTTTATAGTCAGCCCCTCTCTCCCTTTGCTAGAGAGAGGGGATGGGCATGCATCTATTAATCTACAGACTTGTAGATTATAGATAGGGTACAGCACTTAAGTTATTTAGCTCACCTGCATCGCATGCCCATTCAGCATGTGATGATTTGCCAACCTTCCCTCTGCCCTACAGGCGAGGAAGGGTATAAAAAGAGAAAGGGAGGAAGAGGAAGCCAGTCACTCACTCACACACTCTCTTTGTAACTGAATACCTTAGGCGAGATGCTACCTGTCCCTCTAGGGGAGCTGGTTGAGCTACACAACTTGTTGACCAGCCACCACAGGAAGATAGAGGTATCCATGGACCCATGGGCAACGTCCCGAAGGTAGAAGGATGTGAATGTAGTTTTTCATGAACACACTCCCACCCTCAGTACAATTGGAATTGACAGGTTCTTCTAGAATGCAAGGGACAGACCAATGCCCCAAACCTTCTAAGCTCTTACTCAGAAAGTACTCCTATCTACCTCATCATAAGTACAGTATGCTCCCTTAATTTTCTCGCGAATCCAGAAAGAAACCATTTTCTTGGACACCTCTTCCTTGGTTGAGCCAGTACTAACAAAGATTCGTCGAAATTGAAGATGGAGATGTCGAAACCTCTTTAGATAGCACCACAACACTCGAACTGGACACAGCAGCATATTGTCTTGATCTCAACCTGTAAAGTCCTCTAAGAAGAGGTTCGAAAAGAACTTGAATCTGGTGTAAAGGATTCTGATGGATTCTGAGTCTTTGCTACAAATTCTGGGACAAACTAGAGCGTGACAGATCCTCATCCCTTCAAGCTTTTAACATCGAAGGAAAGTCCATGATGTTCACCAACTCTCTTTGCCAATGCCAGGGTAAGCAAGAACACAATCTTGAAGGTCAGGACCCTGTCTGACAACTCTCGTAAAGGCTAGGGTGCACAAGTCATGCTCTGTAAGCCAAGAGTCACATCCCACTCAGGGGGACTGAATTCCCTGGGAGGGCAAAACTGTTTAAAGCTTCTCAACAGCATGGAGATCTCCACAAGGCAATTGCTTTAGTGGCATCAATAAGTTTCTTCCGATTCTCATTCGTCAATTTCTGGTGAAAAATACGCAGACTTCCTTCTTCCATTTATTGAATTTTGTCGTGACAGCTGTTTCTCCTTATGGCATTATCAAGCGATTACTGACTTACAATCTGGCCTTTCGGCCTATTTATTTCATCATGTGGGAAGTATGACCTTGAGGTATGGGTACTGGTTAGTCTAGGGATTCAGCTTAAGGGTGTTGTTTTGGATACAAAGAACATGAGGACATATGTACTGTGACAATAAAAGTGAAAGTTTAAACAGTGCTTAAATAAATATTCAAAATATAATGCCATGTGCTGGTGTTTCCTTAAATGTATGTTTAAAAGTTAATATGTTACATGTCGTGAACATCTATGTAATGTTGATGGATGGCCCCTTGATTTCTATTGCTGTATCGATCGTCTGATCTGCATAGCCGTTGATTGTCAGCAGTTGGCGAATTTGATCGAGTTCGTTACGTATGTCTCAAATGATCGAAACAGCAATAAAAAAGAAAATGGACGAATTTTACCAATCCAACATGACAACAAAAAACTTGGAGAACTTGATTATTTACCATCGTGTACATTATGGGTCTGGATACAAGGAGGATTGCTGCACATTACGTGGGATAGTAAACAGAGGCATAACCCCAAAAGCTCCTTACCACAAAATAAGCCTCAGCATATATGTGCTGAGAACATCTTACCTTTAGATCTTACAATGTTTGTCCTATATAAATTTTATTACATTCTTTACGGAATACTGTACACAATAATATTATATTTAAATATTAAGTTAATATCAATTGTTTTCAAAATGAGTACAGCACTTAGGATGAAATGGTACAAAAAGAATATTCCTAAGTTCTTTGTTACCACTAGTTGGATTTTAATATGTTTTTTTTTATTTATCAATAATTTTAAACTCATCTTCCAAAAAACCAAGACTACAAATTCTGAGACTTCTAATATAAACTGCTATTTGTTTAGCATGGTTAGAGTGAAAATGGATATATGAGAAACTATTTGTGGGTTTCCTATATACTTTAAAACAAAAACTGTCGTTATTTCTAACAATTAAGACATCCAAAAATGGTATACAATTATATTCCATATATTCTATAAAGACTTTTACAGATGGTACAAGATTATATGCAAGAAGTCAGGTACACTTACATTTTCTTTTACAATACAAAAACAGTCATCTACATATTTAACACAAAACACCTTAGAGAATAAATTTCTTGGAATAAGTCTAGTCTCAAAGAACTCCATGTGAATATTAGACAAAAGGAGCATTACAGGGTTACCCATAGCCATACCAAAAATTACCAGTAAAAGTGAACTTACAATTTCTTTTATGCAAAGGAGGTAAGTCGTCAATTGGAACTTAGTAAATAAAGATGTTACATCAAAACTGGTTAATAATTTGTTAGTACTGGATAATTCAATATGGGAGAGTCTAGTACAGAAATCATATAATGTACTGTTTTATTACTTTTCATTCTTAAATTAACTTTTGAACACATTAATAATGGACAAAAATGTGAAAAGGGGGACTTTTAGGGTTGACTGGAACGAATTATCCTGATTCCCCTTATTTCTTATGGGGACATTTGTTTCATATACGTATTCCAAACATATTGTATTTCAAACAGCCTTCTGGAACGAATTATGCTTGAAGTCTGAGGTACTACTGTATCTATTGTTAGGAGTAAAACAAAATTCTGGCTGCCATCTTTCTTTTAATTAGAGGTAGAAAAATCTTTAGGGAACTGCATGTTAACATTTACCCTATGAGAGAGAGACAAATAAACTAACACTTAGCTCGTTTTTTCATTGCTACTACACACCAGCATCAGGGAGATAGGAAGAGTAATTTGCCCAAGAGAGTCAGTGCCAGGCTCCATTTGCATAGTCTATCATGGGTTAAAAAGTTCTGTTCTAAGCAACCTTGTGTTTTGATCAGCGGTCATTCACCCAGACACACACCCTACCCCCAACCTGTGGGCGACCTAACTATCTGCCTGCCATTCATGGCATAGCGCTTTCTTGCCCAGAAAGGAACTCGAGTAAACCACTCAGAATCTCCTTTAGCACGGGCCTAAAGAAGTCATTTGGTTGTTTGTATGAGCACTGTTTCTTTCCCACGTAGAAGGGTTAAGCAGCAGGGAGAATAGCTTTATTTTGCGTTATGACCACTGGTTGGTAAGATAATTTTTGCAGGGAACCAACAGGCGTCCCAATATCACAATTTCTTGAAGTAAATTGTATTTTTCCTAGCTCTACAAACCTGAGGTCCCTTACATTAGGAATTACATCCAGCGTAGGCTGGAATACGGCCGTTAAATTCTTAAACAAGACCAACCTCCCCGGATGTAAACACTCCTTTTTGCCTTTCGGCCCAGGATTCAGAT
>NC_087222.1:10605357-10612711 GCF_015104395.2 Macrobrachium nipponense
GTATAACCAATAATGGAGAAGTGCTGTTTCAAAACTTCTATTTTACATATTGCTGCATGATTTTTAATATTTGAGAATTCTGGTTCCTTCATTAAACAGTAACTCTACGGCTTCACCTTTGTATCTGGCATAGCTGTTGTCTTGTTTGGAACGCCAAAGTTTGCCATTCCTTCTCTGTCTCTTTCCCTGGATGGTTGGTGTTTTTAGTTCTCTCTCTCTTGGTTCTTTTGCCTTATTTTAAAATCTTTAACTTTTAACTTTTGCGGTATTTTAATGATGTAATATTTTTGGTATTTATTGTGAGTTCCTTTTATAATGTAATTGTTTTTATTTCCACAGACTGAAGATGCACCATGTTTTTTTGTGTGCGAAACGTTTCTTAAATAAACTATGACGTCTACTAAGATGTATCACGAAACCCTCTGAAATACTGTGATATTGCTGACTGGAGATTCTATATATATATATATATATATATATATATATATATATATATATATATATATATATATATATATATATATGAATAACTTGATCACGAAGTATATACAACGTGATGTTATGTATAAATAAAGGTTTTTTTGCCATGAAGGAAAAAAATGAAAAAACGAGTTGGCCGAGTACTTTCGGTCCTATTCGGACCTTTACTGAGGCATACTGATTTTACAAAGAACACCATAGTCAAAAGAAGGCTTAATATACAAACTGACACTACCAAATTAGCCATAAGGGCGATTTTCACTCTACAGAGAGGAGGAGGAGTCATAGGCTAGCCACACCTTGAAGGATACCAGCGGTAAACGAGGTGATTCTTCCAGAAAAAAACAGTACATTTTGAAAACAACACGGGAGCATATACAATTTAATATCATCAATTTTTACACAAATTTTCCCAACAAAAATTATTATTAATGAAAAGACGAAAGAAAAATATAAATATATATATATATATATATATTATATATAGATATATATATATATATATATATATATATATATATATATATGTCAAGCAAGAGAAAAGAGAGATATCGAACCAGAGAGAGAGAGAGGAGGAGAGAGAGAGAGAGAGTAGAGAGAGAGAGAGAGAGAGAGAGAGAGAATTAATAACTATATACATGTGGGACTAATTTATCAGTTGTTCATTTATTTTGAGGTCCTTCATAAACATCTTACAAATATATGGGTCCAAATGGTACATTCCCAGACTAAGATTTAGGTTGTTTTTATCAGTGATTTGTATAATTGCCGATTCCAGTAAATTTCTTGAAACATAATCATTAGATCTAGCAATTACCGAGGTATCACCCCAATTAATACAATGAGATTTTTCACTCAGATGGATAAACAGTGCATTTGAAGTCTGGGCTGTTCTAACTGAATAGCAACATTATAAAACTTTTTATGAGCTTTTTGATAACATAAATCAATTAAATGAGGTGGGTAGCAGAGATCGTTTCCTATCTTTTTTATGTATTCTATTTCTTGGTCCACAAATAATTTAACATATGTACATTTTTATTCTGGCCACCATCTTAATATTAAGATTTCAATTTTTTCTTCTATGTTCCTACGCGCTTTGCGTATCACGAGTCCACAATACCTGGACCAAGAAATAGAATACATAAAAAAGATAGGAAACGATCTCTGCTACCCACCTCATTTAATTGATTTATGTTATCAAAAAGCTCATAAAAAGTTTTATAATGTTGCTATTCAGTTAGAACAGCCCAGACTTCAAATGCACTGTTTATCCATCTGAGTGAAAAATCTCATTGTATTAATTGGGGTGATACCTCGGTAATTGCTAGATCTAATGATTATGTTTCAAGAAATTTACTGGAATCGGCAATTATACAAATCACTAATAAAAACAACCTAAATCTTAGTCTGGGAATGTACCATTTGGACCCATATATTTGTAAGATGTTTATGAAGGACCTCAAAATAAATGAACAACTAATAAATTAGTCCCACATGTATAGTTATTAATTCTCTCTCTCTCTCTCTCTCTCTCTCTCTCTCTCTCTCTCTCTCTCTCTCTCTCTCTCTCTGGTTCGATATTTTCTCTCCCTCTTTCTCTTGCTCGATATATATATATATATATATATATATATATATATATATATATATATATTATATATATATATATATATAATATATATATATGTATATATATAATATATATATATATTTATGATATATATATATATATATAATGATATAGTATATATATATAAATTCTATATATATATTAGATTACACATATATATATATATATATATATATATATATTTATATTTTCTTTCGTCTTTTCATTAATAATAATTTTTGTTGGGAAAATTTGTGTAAAAATTGATGATATTAAATTGTACATGCTCCCGTGTTGTTTTCAAAATGTACTGTTTTTCTGGAAGAATCACTCGTTTACCGCGGGTATCCTTCAAGGTGTGGCTAGCCTATGACTCCTCCTCCTATCTGTAGAGTGAAAATCGCCCTTATGGCTAATTTGGTAGTGTCAGTTTGTATATTAAGCCTTCTTTTGACTATGGTGTTCTTTGTAAAATCAGTATGCCTCAGTAAAGGGTCCGAATAGGACCGAAAGTACTCGGCCAACTCGTTTTTTCATATTTTTCCTTATTGGCAAAAAAACCTTTATTTATTTATATATTATATATATATATATATATATATATATATATATACTATATATATATATATATATGAGCTGATTCAATACAGTTTTGAATATGCCTTTTCCGTGATAGTCTGAAGTCCCGTGAAACCGTTACAAGTGATACTGTGTGGATGTGTAACAAAAACAAGTCAACTGCCAAAGACGTTACAAGTTGGCGTGGCTTGGCCATTTCAAAATTGCCACGCATCTCTATATCCCTTCTTGATTGGCCATTGTGTCTTAGGAGCCAGAATAACCAATCAGCTTCTTGCATAACGATGCTGTGTGAAGGGGGTATTTGAAACAGGCCGCACCATCAGTCAGATCAGTTCGTTAGCGGGTCCCAGACAGCACAGACAAACTGGGTCGAGAGTGCCCAGTGCCCCCGCAGTCCCGTTCACGTTGGCCGCCACACACAAAGACGTGCGTCACCATGAGTGTCAATAAGTCTAACCTGCCGTCCGGTTGTGCATTAGCATAGTTAACGTAATAATTACAGTTAAAGGCCACCTGTGTAGCTAAGAAGAATACACCTGTGTTAAACTTTTCATTGATTATTATTTTTACATGACCTCCATTGCATGCACGTAAAATTATCTATCTCCTGTTTTTTCCTTCATATCCCGAACCCACAAATGACCGAGATCAGGTCATATATATATATATATTATATATATATATATATATATATATATATATAATATATATATATATATATATATATATATCTATATATATATATATATCATTCGAGCTACAAATGTCCTTTAATATCTAATTCCCTATTCCTCGGAATTGATATATTTTCATATATGTACTGAAGGGGAATTTTTTAGTTGATAATAATTTCGTCCCCTCATGGGATCGAACCACCATCCAGTGGACAGGAACGAAATCAGGATCGGCCAGTGACGTTATCCAGTCGGCCAACAGAGAGGCTATAAGTTTTATATCGATTCTGGCCTTACAAATTCACCGTCGACCTCAGTGTTTTCGTAATTAGAATCGATATGAAACCCCCCTCTACTATGTTAGCCAATTAGAACATTTTGACCCACGTAGCCTTGTAATGAATAATTATCACATCACCGTGATTCATATAGATCATTCGAGCTACAAATGTCCTTTAATATCTAATTTGCTCTACCTCGGAATTGATATATTTTCATAAATGTACCGAAAGGGAAATTTTTAGTTGATAATAATTTCGTCCCCTCATGGGATCTAACCACCGTCCAGTGGACGGGAACGAAATCAGGAACGGCCAGTGACGTTATCCAGTCGGCCAACAGAGAGGCTATAAGTTTTATATCGATTCTGGCCTTACAAATTCACCGTCGACCTCAGTGTTTTCATAATTAGAATCGATATGAAACCCCCTCTACCATGTTAGCCAATTAGAACGTTTTGACCCACGTAGCCTTGTAATGAATAATTATCACATCACCGTGATTCATATAGATCATTCGAGCTACAAAATTTGTCCTTTAATATCTAATTTGCTCTACCTCGGAATTGATATATTTTCATATATGTACCGAAGGGGAATTTTTTAGTTAATAATAATTTCGTCCCCTCATGGGATCGAACTACCGTCCAGTGGACGGGAACAAAATCAGGATCGGCCAGTGACGTTATCCAGTCGGCCAACAGAGAGGCTATAAGTTTTATATCGATTCTGGCCTTACAAATTCACCGTCGACCTCGGTGTTTTCGTAATTAGAATCGATATGAAACCCCCTCTACCATGTTAGCCAATTAGAACGTTTTGACCCACGTAGCCTTGTAATGAATAATTATCACATCACCGTGATTCATATAGATCATTCGAGCTACAAATGTCCTTTAATATCTAATTTGCTCTACCTCGGAATTGATATATTTTCATATATGTACCGAAGGGGAATTTTTTACTTTGGGAAGAATATGATAGTTTAACGTTTCTTTTTTTGGTTATTCTTAACTCATTTTATTCCATTTTCATGTTAGCTAATTTTGGAAAACAAAAAGTATATTTTTGTAACAGCGGGAGCTTATATTAGCCTAGTTTGATACTTTGATTTTCAGCTAACTTCAGAGATGGCATTCAATATGAAAGTTGGCCACGTTACCAGCTAGGAGTTTTTTCATTTGTTTAAACGAGCGTCATTTTGACCTCATAATATCTGACCTTGAATAGTCCACGTGGGCCAAATGGTGTGGCATCATTTAACCTTTCTGTCCAAGGAACTTGTGTCTGAACTGTAACCTGCTCAGCAGCTGGCGTACCACACTTCATTCCTCCTATTGAGTGGAACATGTTATGAGCATCTAAAGTTGCCACATTGTAATCAGCATTGTCATACACGGATATAGGATTGTGGACCGACTTCTGTAGATGTGTTTAATGTTACCGATGCCTCATCATTCAAGACCTCTATATGGTGAACAAAAATCGTAGATTAGAGAGTATATCTATTAGTACTCGTGATCCATGACTTTCTGTATAGATGAACACTTAACTCTATCTAAATTGGGGAGACAAATGACTTTGGTTGGACTGCCACAATTATATATAGCGTGTTGAAGCTGACAGACCCCCTCTGAATGTTACTGTCATCTTCCCTACGTTTTAAGACCATATCTATCAATAACCTAAGAGACTCTGGAACAAGCTCACTACTTCCTGATATGACTCTGGGCATGTATATATACCACTCATCTGAGAGAATGTCCTTTACGCAGTGACTGAAACAGACAACTCCATTCTTTCCACTGATATCAGTTATAGTTTTCTGATGACCACAATATTCTTCAAGTTTCCTTTTAAGGTGTTTCTTACTATATACTACAGTAGTAGTTCCTTCAAAATTGTTCAGACCGGACATCAATTCATCCAGGCAGTACTAATAGTCATCATTCTGCTCTAAATATTCACACAGTCTCAAGAAGTATCTTGATTTATCATCATCTGGCCTTCGGACTTGTTGTTCATTAGTTCCTGGTTTGGAACATTTAGGTTTAAGAAAATATCTGTAACATGTACGATGATATCGACGCTCTATCTACTGCAACAAGGTCAATAACATCGGCTAGCCAAAGTAGGATTTCCCTACCCCATTTATCATTTCGTATTTCAGAATTACTTTTAATGGCATTGACTATTTCCAGCGTTTCTTCGAAGCTGTACTCATGTGGATAGGTCTTCCTAAATATCTTAATATTTGCAGAGATAGTTTTTGCACAAAATCAGCATTGTGCCTTGATATCCAAATCCTCCCGAATTTTACGGTCAAGATGAAGTTCTCTTGAGGGGGCTTCTGCAGGGCGACGTGCGACGTGTATATAGTGGGGCCCGGAAGATGTGACTGTACTCTAAAGTAACAGTTATCTAACACCGGCGTTTTTTTGCTAAGCTAATGCTCAAACTTTTTATTTCCTTTTCTTGTTATTTCCTATGTCATTGTACCTGCCCTACTTGTCAGAACGTAAGAATTCACAATTCAATGTTTACCGTAAACTACCAACGGAGCGGTAGTTTTCCCGGATGTAATTTTCACATGTATCTTAGCATATTCAGCAATGATTTGAAAATGGCTTGGTCTTGTTAGTTAGGTAGTCTTTGAGTAAGGAAAGACCCTCTCTCCTTCAACCCTCTTTAACCCCTAATGCTTATTAATAAATTGGTTGACCAGCTGTTAATACTTACATGGGATTCTGCACCGGTGCAAGGTACTTACAGACAACAGATAGACAGACCAAATTACTGTTTTTTGTAGTAAGATTCTGCACCAGACTGTTATTCTCTGAGTAGGACGCCTGCCTCCATCCATATGGAACCTTTAAATGCAGCTTTTTATAGAAACTAATAGTATATATAATCATTTGATAAATTTCGTTTTTCAGCTTGGTGAATACGGTTAAATTGTCCGTTTTTACATGTAAACATTGTTTAGTCTATTTTGGATTGTTACTTCTGTAATTGGTTCGTTTATGTTAATTGTTGTTGAGTAGTTCTTGAACAGACTGTTTAAGCTGGTAGTTATCAGTGTTGGAACCTCATTGTAACAGGTATGAGTTTCTGGAAATAAATGTTTCTTTATGATCAAGGTTTTTGATGACTGACAGAGTAGATCAGTAGAAGAAGTCTTGGAAATTCGTTTCGCTTATATTGGATGTACTTAGAGTAACACATATGTAAGTTTATTTCTTTACTGAAATTTGTATATACTCTATTCCATGTATGTGGTGCTTTGTAGTTATATTCAAACTATTGTTAATTCTTTGTTTATTATGGAATTTCTATCTAACAGTTTTAGTAAGTTTGTATATTTTGTTGTTTTCTGTTTCTTGAACCTCGTCGCCTTGTACTACTAGCATGGTACTCGTCACTGGTTCTCTGGTCATGGAGTACTGACCAACTATAAGCCCTTACAGTAATGGTCAATTTTAGTTGTAGTGCTAAGTGTTACATGAATTTAAAGCTTTAAGTTTGTTTAAAGTATTTTGTGACATCAACTTTAATTTTATTTCAAATTTTAATAAAGTTTGACGTGAGTAACAGTATCTGTCTTTTATAAATCTCATCCCTGTGGCTTTGAAGAAAACGGCATTAGTTCAAGAAAATCTAGTGATTGAAAATGCAGGAATTTAGCGAAGTTGCTGTGTCTGTAGTTAGTGAAGATTGTCTCGATGAAG
>NC_087222.1:10613211-10634710 GCF_015104395.2 Macrobrachium nipponense
CATTAATGCCCACCTCATGCCACCCCTTAATCTGAAGCCTGGGCCAAAAGGCAAATTGGAGTGTTTACATCAGGGCAGGTGGTTCTTGTTCAAGAATTTAACAGCCGTATTCCAGCCAACCCTGAAAGTAATTCCTACTGTAAGGGACCTCAGGTTTGTAGAGTTAGGAAAAATACAATTTACTTCAAGAAATTGTGATATTGGGACACCTGTCTGTTCCTTGCAAAAATTATTTTACCAACCAGTGATAATAACAAAATAAAAGCTATTCTCCCTGCTGCTTAAGCAAGTTCCCCCTTTCTCATTCGTCTTATTTCGTTAACCCTTCTACATGGGAAAGAAACAATGCTCATATAAACAACCAAATGACTTCTTTAGGCCCGTGCTAAAGGAGATTCTGAGTGGTTGGCTCCAGTTCCTTTCTGGGCAAGAAAGCGCTATGCCATGAATGGCAGGCAGATGGTTAGGTCGCCCACAGGTTGTGGGTTGGGTGTGTGTCTGAGTGAATGACCACTGATCAAAACACAAGGTTGCTTGGATCTATTCTTTCTCTACCTCACTGTTGTAAAATGTTATTGTTTCATGTCTTGATTTACTACAGATTTATTTACTGTTATCTTATGGTAATAGAAAACTGAATATTTTTTCTTGGATGCTACTGAATTTTTTAATCAAAATTCTTCTGACTTGGGTAACAGGTTTCTGTCTCTGCCTCTTGGAGGCAATTTTCTTATAGGGGTACAGATTGCCTAATTCTTGCCTACTTTCCTATTATCCTTCCATGTGGTAACCACAAAAGAGAGAGAGAGAGAGAGAGAGGCTTGGGAAAAAAAACCTCTGCCCGCACCTAGCTAATTGCTACTTCCATCACTAATACCGAACTTTTTAACCCATGATAGACTATGCAAATGGAGCCTGGCACCTCTCTTGACAAATTACTCTTCCTATTTACCTGATGCTGTTATGTAGCAGTAATGAAAAAACAAGCTAAGTGTCAGTTTATTTGTCTCTCTTTCATAGGGTAAATGTTGGCATGCAGTTCCCTAAAGATTTTCCTACCTCTAATTAAAAGAAAGATGGCAGCCAGAATTTTGTTTTATCCCTACCAATAGATACAGTAGTACCTCAGACTTCAAACTTAATTCGTTCCAGAAGGCTGTTTGAAATACAATATGTTTGGAATATATGAAACAAATATCCCCATAAGAAATAAGATGAATCAGGATAATTCGTTCCAGTCAACCCAAAAAGTCCCCCTTTTCACATTTTTGTCCATTATTAATTTGTTCAAAAGTTAATTTAAGAGTGAAAAATAATAAAACAGTACATTATATGATTTCTGTACTAGACTTTCCCATATTGAATTATCCAGTACAGTGGTACCTCGAGATACGAAAGGCTCAACTTACGAAAAACTCGAGATATGAAAGCTAATACGAAAAATTTTACGGCTCTACATACGAAAATTGCTCAATGTACGAAAGGTTGTTGCTGTAAAGTCCGAGATGCACCCGGACCACCAATAACAATTCTGAAACTCGTGCTCCGCCAACTGAGTAGACTCGCCACCATCCTCCTGCTCTCCCATTGGTTCTTGATGCTAGTCACCGCCATGAGATCCTTCTCTCCTAGCAGCATGCCTCGGCCACTCGGTACTAGCATCGTCATCGTACGCACGCTATATTCGTTTGTTCTAACGATTTCGTTTATTAACGTAAATTCGTTAGTGATTTTGTTGCAGTATATATACTTTATCGTGTTGTGTGAGAACTTTACTCTACTTATATGTGAATTACATACAGTATATACGTAGTTATGGGTCCCAAGAAAGTTGAAATTCACGGAAAGAGGAGGATGCTCTCTTTGGAGATGAAGATGGAGATTATCAAGAAGTATGAAGCTGGTATGCAATTGAGTGTGATCACCAAGGAATACGGCCGAAATCCGTTGACAATAGGCCCCATCCTTAAGCAGAAGGATATCATCAAAGCAGCTACACCTTCCAAGGGCGTCACTATTTTGTCCAGCAAGAGGAGCCACGTGCACGATGAGATGGAAAGGCTTCTTCTTGTTTGGATAAAAGACAAAGAAATCGCTGGTGATATGATAATGGAGACGGCAATTGCCCACAAGGCCAGCGCTATTTTTGGTGATTTGATTGCCCAGGCCGAAGACGACAGAGGAGAAGGGACATCAACGCCAACCCCAGAGTTCAAGGCTTCGCATGGGTGGTTCGAGAAATTCCGTAAACGGACTGGCATCCATTCGGTGGTGAGGCATGGGGAGGTGGGCAGCTCGGACACGAAAGCAGCCGAAGCCTTTATTAAGACGTTGGACGAGATGACAATCAAGGAAGGCTACAGGTCTCAGCAAGTCTTCAACTGTGATGAGACTGGCCTTTTTTGGAAAAAAATGCCTCATCGGACGTACAACACGAAGGAAGAGAAGAAGCTACCCGGGCATAAGCCTATGAAAGACAGGCTTACGCTCGCATTTTGTTCAAACGCCAGTGGGGATTGCAAGGTGAAGTCCTTACTGGTCTATCATTCTGAGACTCCTCGACCCTTCAAGACCCACAAAGTGCTTAAGGAGAAGCTTCCAGTGATGTGGAGGGCTAATGCGAAAGCCTGGGTAACGAGACTTTTGTTCACCGAATGGGCAAATCTGTGTTTCAGCCCGACAGTGAAGAAATTCTTGGAAGAGAAGTGCCTCCCTCTGAAATGTCTGCTGGTGTTGGACAATGCCCCTGCTCACCCTCCTGGCCTCGAGGAAGATATCCTAGTGGAGTATTCGTTTATCAAGGTTCTTTATCTTCCGCCTAACACCACCCCTCTCCTCCAGCCCATGGACCAGCAAGTGATATCGAACTTTAAGAAGCTGTATACGAAACATCTTTTCAAGAGATGTTTCGACATCATCGATACCACAAACCTCACCTAGCGTGAATTTTGAAGGAGCATTTCGATGTTGTCATATGCATACGACTCATTGACCAAGCTTGGCAGGAGGTTTTGAGGCGAACCCTGAATTCCTCGTGGGGGAAACTCTGGCCTGATGCCGTATCCACCCGAGACTTCGAGGGATTCAACGTGGGCGAAGCTGGTGCTGCAGATTCAGAAACAGTTGACGATCCTGAAACTGTTTTGCAACCAGATCTTGAAGAGATCGTTGCACTCGGCAAGTCCATGGGGCTGGTCATCGACGAGGACAACATCAACGACCTTCTCGAGGAGCACCAAGAGGAGCTTATGACGGATGACCTGAAGGAATTGGAGGCCATGCAACATAATGTTGTTCAAGAGGAGTTCTCTAGCAGCGGCGAGGAGGAGGACGACAACCCTATGACAACGGCAGAAATTAAGGATGTTCTAGATGCTTTTCATAAAGTACAATAGTTTGTTGAAAAAAGACACCCCGAAAAGGCTTACACAGGTCGTATGCTTGTGCAGTTCGATGAGGCTTGCCTGAGTCGTTTCAGGAACATTGTGAAAAGTAGGCAGAAGCAATCTTCCTTGGATAGTTATTTTGTTTCGAAAAGTTTAGTTTATGTATGTTTTCCATACATTTTTTTATTTGTTTCGTAGTTAAGTGTATGTACGTACGTATCTGCCATTTGTCCTCCTCCTCTGTCGCCACTTTCGGAGATAGCCTCATTCGAAAGGTAAGCTTCCACATTTTACTACATACGTACAGTATTTCTTGTATACCATGTACACTAATATACTTTATTTACGGGTAATTAGCAGTACGTATTAAGTTAGGTATTGAATGGTCCAAATTGTTGTAGTATTTCAGTGTTTATAGGTCAATTTAGCTTTATTATGAAATTTACTGGGGTTTTTTTGAGGGCTTGGAATGGATTAGCCATTTTACATGTAAAATGCGGTCCATGATACGAAAATCTCATGATACGAAGGCCGCCTCAGAACGGATTAATTTCGTATCTCAAGGTACCACTGTACTAACAAATTAACCAGTTTTGATTTAACATCTTTATTTACTAAGTTCCAATTGACGACTTACCTCCTTTGCATAAAAAAAATTGTAAGTTCACTTTTACTGGTAATTTTTATGAACGAATATTTGGTAATCCAATCGGTAACCCTGTAACGCCCCTTTTGTCTAATATTCACATGGAGTTCTTTGAGTCTAGACTTATTCCAAGAAATTTATTCTCTTAAGGTGTTTTGTGTTAAATATGTAGATGACTTTTTGTATTGTAAAAGAAAATGTAAGTGTACCTGACTTCTTGCATACAATTAATAGTCTTGTACCATCTACCAAAGTCTTTATTGAATATATAGAATATAATTGTAAACCATTTTTGGATGTCTTAATTGTTAGAAATAACACCAGTTTTTGTTTTAAAGTATATAGGAAACCCACAAATAGTTTGTCATATATCCATTTTTACTCTAACCTTGCTAAAATAATTACAGTGTATATTAGAACTCACAGAATTTGTAGTCCTGGTTTTTTGGAAGATGAGTTTAAAATTATTGATAAAATAGGAAATTCATCATATTACCCCCATATTTTTTGGAACTTTGTAAAAATAAAAATAAAAATAAAAACATATTACAATCCAACTAGTGGTAACAAAGATCTTAGGAATATTCTCTATGTACCATTTCATCCTAAGTACTGTACTCATTTTGAAAACAATTGATATTAACTTAATATTTAAATATAATATTATTGTGTACAGTATTCCTTGTAAGGAATGTAATAAAATTTATATAGGGCAAACATTATAAGATCTAAAGGTAAGATGTTCTCAGCACATATATGCTGAGGCTTATTTTGTGGTAAGGAGCTTTTGGGGTTATGCCTCTGTTTACTATCCCACGTAGTGTGCAGCAATCCTCCTTGTATGCAGACCCATAATGTACATGATGGTAAATAATCAAGTTCTCCAAGTTTTTCGTCTTCATGTTGGATTGGTAAAATTCGTCCATTTTCTTTTTTATTGCTGTTTCGATCATTTGAGACATACATAACGAACTCGATCGAATTCGCCAACTGCTGACAATCAACGGCTATTCAGATCAAACGATCGTTACAGCAATAGAAATCAAGGGGCCATCCATCAACATTACATAGATGTTCACGACGGGAAGCCATTTCTACAAGAGCTTATAGAAGGCACCCAGGTCGTGCACAGAGAAGACAACTATGGTCGCCTCTTAATAACCGAAGTGGTAAGCATCGTTATTCAGAAGCCGACCTTGAATGTCCAACAAGAATCGGACCATATACTCCCCTCCAGCAGGAGAAGGAATACGCAAGCCAACAGGGACCAGACAGCACGCCCCAACCCACCGAGAGCATCGCGCCCATTAGAAGACATGAGAGGACCCAGCGACATGCAGCCGTTATACACATTTATGTATAAACAGAAATGATCTGATTTGTACCTTTATGCATGCTATAAAAAAAAATTTATTCCTGTATTTAGATTTCTATATTCGTTTTTATTCCTGTATGTAATTTTGTAATTTTGTATTTAAAACCAACATGTAACATATTAACTTTTAAACATACATTTAAGGAAACTCTAGCACATGGCATTATATTTTGAATATTTATTTAACCACTGTTTAAACTTTCACTTTTATTGTCACAGTACATATGTCCTCATGTTCTTTGTATCCAAAACAACACCCTTAACCAGTACCCATACCTCAAGGTCATACTTCCCACATGATGAAATAAATAGGCCGAAAGGCCAGATTGTAAGTCAGTAATCGTTTGATAATGCCATAAGGAGAAACAGCTGTCGCGACAAAATTCAATAAATGGAAGAAGGAAGTCTGCGTATCTTTCACCAGAAATTGACGAATGAGAATCGGAAGAAACTTATTGATGCCACTAAAGCAATTGCCTTGTGGAGATCTTGCTGTTGAGAAGCTTTAAACAGTTTTGCCCTCCCAGGGAATTCAGTCTCCCTGAGTGGGATGTGACTCTTGGCTTACAGAGCTTGACTTGTGCACCCTAGCCTTTACGAGAGTTGTCAGACAGGGATCTGACCTTCAAGATTGTGTTCTTGCTTACCCTGGCATTGGCAAAGAGAGTTGGTGAACATCATGGACTTTCCTTCGATGTTAAAAGCTTGAAGGGAGGAGAATCTGTCACGCTCTAGTTTGTCCCAGAATTTGTAGCAAAGACTCAGAATCCGTCAGTCCCTGACACCAGATTCAAGTTCTTTTTGAATCTCTTCTTAGAGGACTTTGCAGGTTGTGATCAAGACAATATGCTGCTGTGTCAAGTTCGCGTGTTGTGGTGCTATATAAAGAGGTTTTGACATCTCCGTCCTCAATGTCGATGACGCTTTGTTAGTACTGGCTCAACCAAGGAAGAGGTATCCAAGAAAATGGTTTCTTTCTGGAGTCGTGAGAAAATCTAGGGAGCATACTCTACTTCTGACGAGGTAGATAAGAGTACTTTCTGAGTAAGAGCTTAGAGGGTTGGGGGCATGGTCTGTCCCTCGCATTCTGGAAGAACCTGTCGGTTCTAATAGTACTAAGGGTGGGAGTGTGTTCATGAAAGACCACATTCACATCCTTCTACCTTCGGGACGTTGCCCATGGGTCCATGGACACCTTTTCCTTCTTGTGGTGTCTGCTTAACAAGTTGTGTAGCTCACCCAACTCCCCTAGAGGGACAGGTAGCATCTCGCCTCAGGTGTTCTGAGTTACAAAGAGAGAGTGTGAGTGAGTGACTGGCCTCCTCCTCCCTTTCTCTTTTTATACCCTTCCTCAACTGTAGGGCAGAGGGAATGTTGGCGAATCATCACATGCTGAATGGGCATGCGATGCAGGTGAGCTAAATAACTAAGTGCTGTACCTATCTATAATCTAGAAGTCTGTAGATTAATAGATGCATGCCCATCCCCTCTCTCTAGCAAAGGGAGAGAGGGGCTGACAATAAAACAAAACACTATAGGTTCATCCAAAACCTTTTTGAATCAATGAAGATATATGTTAAATGCCCATTTATTCGAAAGGCCCAGAAGTCTGATAGCTGAACATCACATAAGCCTAACATGTCAGACGCACAGGACTCCTTCCTGTGCTCTACATGACCAGGAAGGAGGCCCAGGTGAAATGAGGTACCAGTCAGTTTAGAGATTTACTGAGAATCCTTCCATCAAGAAGTAAGTTTCCAGACATAAAGACCAAAGGTTTGTATTTGTTTAGGAACAAACTACAAATATTTAAAGTAATTTGTATTTTTCTGAACATACAAACCTGAAGGTCTTTACATAAATGTCCCACCTCAAGCCACCCCTCATTCTGCTACCTGAGCCAAAAGGTTAAAATGAAGCATAAGGATGGGGTGGGCCGGACTCCCACCCTACCATTGATAGTTAATCACTTTATTTCAAGTTAAGCAGCTGTTTTCCCAACCTTTGTTGCAATTATATCCATATGTAAAGACCTTCAGGTTTGCATATTAGGAAAAATACAAATTACTTGAAAGATCTGTAGTCATTCCACCTTTGCAGCATTGAATACCAAAAGGGCTTTTTATTGTATTCATTTTTATTTATGTATTTACATTCATGTAGATTTTGATAGAGCTGGAGTTAAATGTGAATATATTGCCAAGTCGCAAGCCATGCATATGCAGATACACTAATCGAGGAAATGCTGTAATATGAAATTTTCATAAGTATACAAACATAAACCTTATATCATATCTCCCATCGCAGCCACCCCTCTTTGTTCATTGACTTTACTCACTCTTCTTAACCACCAGTCGGCTACTAATCTGGTGGTCCGAAGTTCGATTCTCGGCTCGGCCAACGCGGAACCAGAGGAATTTATTTCTGGTAATGGAAATTCATTTCTCGATTTAATGTGGTTCGGATCCCACAATAAGCTGTAGGTCCCAGCAGTAGTCTGGTAAAACTAAGATATACTTAACTTAACCACCAGTTAACCTATTTCCAACATTCACTGAAAGATACTCCTTCATAAAAAATCCGGTTCGTATAGCTCTGAAAAAAAATGTCATATTTGAAGAAACGTAGCAGCACATACCTTCCAAGACTGTCATCAGTGTTACTGGTCACAATAGCTACTCATGTATTGTATTCACAATAACAATCAGTGAAACTAATTTGAAAATTTTCATCTCTTCAAATTACTACTCAATTCACCCTTACTATTTTTTCTTCTTATTATCTACTGCATCTGTGGATAATATGGTGTTACGTATAGCTGGATCACATATAATTAAGCATTCCCTATATACTGTACCCTTCCTGCTGTTACCCCACAAAACTCTTATGCTGGTCTCTTGCATTTTCTGTTCTTGGCCTTTGATTTGTTAATAAGATATGTTCATAAGTAATTTGTATTGTAATGTCAAACTAAGAAGGTTTATAGATGTGAGGTGGTGGGCATCAATATTAACTGTTAATCTATTGTTGCATTGTTGCTTCAGGAATGTTTTGATGCTGTGTCTGGACAACGTTTGGTAGGATTGTATTCATGTTTGGATAGATTGTATTCATGCTTTGTTAATTGGTCTGAGACCTTTATGGGAACCTGAATTGAATTTGATTTATTATTTTGCTGCTTCAGTTCTGGCATTATTTTTCCTAACTGTGTTGCAATCTTTGATTTCAGATTCTCCCTCAGAAGAACCTCCCTTCCTTCATCAGTTTTGATTAGCATCAGGATTTTGCAAAATACATGTTGTTTAATGGTACTACATGGAACATTATCAATAGCAACTCTTAAAGTGTATGAGACAACAGTGAATTATTGTATGCATATTTAACAAATTTAAACAAGTAAAATTTGTTTTGAATATTAGATTCATACATTAGCAGTGACATCTGGTTGTAGTCCTTCAAGATATTGTACTTAATTTTTAACAGATTTATTCGGTAATTATTTGTAAACAATTTTATGTTAAGAGCTGTGAATTGAACACACTGTCATTACAGAACAGGACAGGACATAAGGCTAAAATGAATCCAGGACATTCTTTAGAATTTCCTTTGAAAAGTGAAACTGAAGGTGCATTATCACTACCTTCCATAAATCAAGAAAACCGCAACTTGGCTGCCTTTAGTGGAACCAGTGATGGAGACTTTTTGTCTCTGGATCCATTGATGGACATCAAAATAGAGCCAGAGGAATTCTGTGAGTCTAATGAAGATGATGAATATTCATATGAAATGAATTCAATAGTGAATGAAAAATATCCACAAACTTGCAAAAAGGAAGTAAAACAAGAAAGAAGGATCTGTGACAATGGAGAGAAGTCTTTCGTATCCACTGACTGTGAAAAAGCATTTTACAAGAAAATTAATCTTACAAATGATATCACAAATCCTACCAGAGAGAAATTCATATGCAATGACTGTGGGAAAGCATTTTCCTTGAAATGTAATCTTATAGCTCATATGAGAATCCATACAGGAGAGAAGCCATTCATGTGCAAGGAATGTGGGAAAGGTTTTGCCCACAAACATCATCTTACAGTTCATATGAAAATCCATACTGGAGAGAAGCCATTTATGTGCAAAGAATGTGGGAAATCATTTTCCCAGAAATCAAGTCTTACAAGTCATATGAAATTGCATACTGGAGAGAAGCCATTTATGTGCAAAGAATGTGGGAAATCATTTTCCCAGAAATCAAGTCTTACAAGTCATATGAGATTGCATACTGGAGAGAAGCCATATATGTGCAATGAATGTGGGAAAGCATTTTCCCAGAAACAAAGTCTTACAAGTCATATGAAATTGCATACTGGAGAGAAGCCATTTATGTGCAAAGAATGTGGGAAAGCATTTTCCCAGAAATCAAGTCTTACAAGTCATAAGAAATTGCATACTGGAGAGAAGCCATTTATGTGCAAAGAATGTGGGAAAGCATTTTCCCTGAAACCAGGTCTTACAAGTCATATGAAATTGCATACTGGAGAGAAGCCATATATGTGCAAGGAATGTGGGAAAGCATTTTCCCGGAAACCAAATCTTACAAGACATATGAGATTTCATACTGGAGAGAAGTCATATATGTGCAACGAAAAATCATATATGTGCAACGACTGTGGGAAAGCATTTTCCCTTAAATCATATCTTACAAGTCATATGAGAATCCATACTGGAGAGAAGCATTCTATATGCAAGAATGTGGGAAAGCATTTTCCCAGAAATCAAGTCTTACAAGACATATGAGATTGCATACTGGAGAGAAGCCATATATATGCAAGGAATGTGGGAAAGCATTTTCCCACAAACCAAGTCTTACACATCATATGAGGTTGCATACTGGAGAGGAAAAAGAAACAACATGATAAAATAAACCAGTTAAGGCAGAGATCTCTCAAATGACCAACTATATGAGAGATCAAAATCACTCATAAAATCTGCTGAAGAAAATAAGGAAAATAAAGAAAAAATACAGAATAGGGGTTGAACAAATGAATGGAAAACTGGCAGATCAACAAGCCAATATAAAGGCCCTAGCTTCACAAATAGGAAAAAAACAACAGAAGATAAATGTAAAACAGATAAATAGGCAGTTTGGTGAAAATCCAAAGGTTGTATAGGAAGATGACCAAAGAAACAGTGGAGTTATGAACACAACTGAGCAAGGAAGACCTAGAGAGATTTTGGAAGCCACTTGTTTGAAGACCCTAGACAAAACGAAGAGAATTTACGGATTGACACCATTAGGCAGAAGAACAGCTAGAAACAGCAAATGCCACCAATAAGGTTCACCATCGAAAAAGTAACAAAGAAAATAAAAGAATATAATAATTTCAAGATAACAGTAATAGACAAGATCCCAGACTGAGCTCCATAACAAACATAGGCCCATCTGCTGCCTTCCAACAACCTACAAATGGCTCACAGGAGTCATAGCAGACGAGATCTGTGAACATCTAGATCAAGGCAAATATATGGAAAAAGATCGAAAGAGATGCACAAGAAACAAACTATGCACTAAAGATCAACTGCTAATAAACAAAATAATATTAGAAGATTGTAAGAAAAGAAAGGAATCTTAATATGGCTTGGATAGATTACAAGAAGGCATTTGACACCGTGCCGTGTACCTGGATATTCAAATGTATGGAATTAGACAACATCAATGAGGAAATAAGATCTTTCCTGGCAGCTCAGATGAGTAAGTGGAAGACCACTCTCTGTCTAAAACACTCTGAGGGCCAGATAGTAATTCCAGACATAAAAATCCAAAGAGGAATATTCCAGGGTGACAGCCTTTCACGACTTCTATTCTGTTTGACCATAGATCCGCTAAGTAAAATCTTGAACAACATTAACTATGGCTATGACCTAAGCAAAAGCAGAAGCAGAGAAGAGAATAAAAGAGTGAATCACCCACCTGCTCTTCATGGATGACCTCAAGTTGTTTGCAGACTCAGAAGAAAAATTGGAAGAACAAGTTAGGACAGTCCACCAATTTTCAAATGACACCTGCATGGAATTTGGGTTGGACAAGAGTGCCACGAGTACAATAAAGAGAGGGAAGAGAGTAACATCAGAAGGTATAAAGGTAGAGGAAGGCATATCTGTTGAAGACCAGGCAGAGGAGTACTTGGGGATAGAAGAAAACACTGGTATAGAACACAAGAAAGTGAGAGAAAAGATAAAGAAAGAATACATCAGCCACTTAAAGAATTAACACCAAAGAACAAGATCACTGTCATAAACCAGCTGGCAATACCATTGGTGACATGTGGTTTTGGCATTGTAGACTGGCCACAAGGTGAGTTAGACAGGATGGATATTAAAAGATTTTCACCCTACATTAAGTCACATACAGACATCAGTGTATGGACATAATATACCTCCCTCACAGAGAAGGTGGATTAGGCCTGACTGAGATCAACCAGGCCTACAGAGCAGCAATAATAAGTCAAGGGTAGTACTTAAAAAGCTCTGAGGATGAAAACATCTAAAAGGTTGCCCAACACCATAATGGAGCCCTGAGCCAACTAACATCAATAACAAAACAGGCTAAAACTTTGCAGGAGATCTGATAGAAGACACAGAGGGTACTGAACAGACTCCAGCAAAAACGATAGCCAGGAAGACCAAGCAGAAATACAGTCACAGAGAGAAGAAACTTAGAATGGAAAGGTAGAAAGACCATGGAAGGGCAGGAAGATTTCAAGACGAACTGGAAAAAGTTACATAAACAAAGAAGAGTCACTCAGATGGATAAGAAATGGAGATCTAGGTTATGATGGAGAAAGACTGATAATAAGAGCACAATATCAAGGCCTCCTGACAAACAGCTTCAAGATAATGACGGGTATATCAGCAAATGACCAGTGTAGGTTTGTCATGCAGTGGGTGAGAGTGCGAATCTTCTGATATCAGCCTGTGAAACCCTGCTTGCAGATGGTCACTACACAGCCCGCCACAACAAGATCTGTAAATATATACATTGAAAAATATGTAAAGAATACAGAACTGAAGTGAAAGAAAAAGTGTGGGAGCATGAACCACATCCAATCACCTCCAACAGGAAGATATATAGAAGGAGGTGCTATAAGACCTGCTATTGTCAGCTGGAACAATGAGGAATAAACAACAAAGATTATAAATGTGACAGTACCCAGTGACTTTGGCCTCAATAGAGCTTAAAGGCATAAAATAGCAAAATGCCAAGACCTGAAGAATGAGCTGAAAAGCACGTGGCATATGAAGGTGCAATCATAGACCCCAGGCTGGAGCCCATTGCACCCCTGATATATTGAAAATTAAGAATAACATTGAAAATTAAGAATAACAGAAGCCAGAGAGAAACCACATTGTTGCTCTACATGTCAAAGAAGTTTTTCTCAACCAAGTCCTCTCAAAAGACAAGAGAATTCACACTAGACAGAAACTGTTTACTTGATCTCTGTCCAAGTAGTTTTTATTACATGATTTTATTTAACTTGACTCCTGCATCTGTTTTGAATGAAGGTGTCTCAAAAGGTATGTGAAAACTCATGCTAGAAAGAAGTCATATCCTGTATCTGGACTTGGTTTCCAAGAGTTCTTTTTCATTAGGTTTTTTCATTAGGTTCATCTTAGAATGACTGTGTTAACTCAGAAGAAAGACGATGTTGAAACAGTTTTTCTCTTGTAGATTCATAACATATGTGTGCACTCATGGAGGATAGATATTGTTCTTTTACACTGCATGTTGTACTTTTGTCTTGTGTTCTGCAAATCACAGTCATTGGCTCTGAATGCCAGACTGTTTTTCAGGTGTCAAAATGCACAAGCAAAGTCACTCATCAGAGAGGATGTTCAGTTGCACTGACAGATTTGTTAATGTTTTGCACCCCAAAGTAAGTTGCACTTGATGGGGAGATAATTATTGTGCACCTGTCTGCAAAATCTATAGACAAGAAAGGCAACAGCAAACTTAAGGAACGATAAAAAGAAAACCACATATTTTTTTTATCCATTTCATGACCATCATCATTGCTGTTACTCAAAGAAGAAAAGGAACATCTGGAGGAGGGTCTCACTGAAAATGCAGATGAAGGCTCTTCATTTGCAGTCTTTATTAGAAGTCAAGGCAGAGCCAAAGTGTTTTGGCCAGAGTGAATTTGATGCAAAATGGTTGTGTAACCTTTATGCAAAGGTAAAATAAATGACTTTTTTTTTCTTACAATTGTTTTCAATGAACACTGTACAGTGCTAGGTTAAGAAACTTTCATTTGCCTTCTCCACTCTTCTTGTTCCTGTGTATTTTTTGTATGATTTCCAAATAAAGAATTAGTATTGTCTTTGGCTGTCACGAAGTTTTCTTCCTTTTGTTATTCAGCATTGTGCATATATGCACTTGTATATGTAGTTGTAAGCTTCAATATTACCATGAAATGTTATTCTTTGTGGAAATAGAAAGGATTGATATCTTCATTAAACTTCAATGAAATTTTGGTGCATTTTTTATATGATTATTTTTTTATATGTTCTTGGTTTTAATCTTCTACAAAGAATGTGCTACAGCATTTGTAAGTAAATCATAATTCCTTGTATCAGCTCACTAAATACTACAGTGGACTGTGTAGTATTTTGTTTTAGGTTAACCAGTCTGAAGTGTTGAGACTAGACTAGTTATACAAATTTAAAGTACTGCGTTATTCTAATTAGATTACTCCTCTTTTTTTCATTTTATTTCATTGTATAAACTTTGAAAATATTGATAAATAATAAGAATTTTTATACATAAAATTTTTCATTTGACCCCATTACAACTTGAATTATATCAGAATAATATTGTACACTGCCAAAAGTGAATGAATGCACCATGATGTGGTCTGAATGCACCGAGTATCTGGTCCCAGTGCACCTCTTCCCAACTGAAGTGCATCTTTCCTTGTGGTCCCAATGCACCAACTTCATTCACATAAAAGCTGCCCTTTGGCGAACTGTATAGGTGACTATACTATTCACTTGGCAGGATTATTTTTTTTTTATAAAGTGAATCAGTTTAAAGTCTGAATAAAAACAGAATATTACAAAACCAACAAACACATCCTGCTATGAGGGAGAAGTTTAAAATGTGATAACCAGCTACTGTTTCTGTAGCTGGTGGTTAACCTCCAAAAGAAATGACTGTGCTAACTTCTCCTTTGGATTTGTGGTGGCTGCTCATCAAACTGTGTAGCTAACCCAGCTCTTTTATTGGGACAATGTTGCATCTCGCCTTAAATGTGCAGTTGTGGAGACGGGGGAATGAATGATGGAGTGACTGGGATTTCTTCTCTGCCCCTTCGTCCTTCTCCTCCTTCGGGCGAGAGTGGATCCGGCCATCATGTGTTGGAACTGTCGACCCATGCAAGGAAATTTTGCAATGGAGCAACCATTCTATTTATCTTTATAGAGTATAGAAGCAACTGCCCCTTTCTCTAGCAAGGGGATGTCCCTGACAATAAGACAAACCCACTACTTATATTTGCCTTACTGTCTCTTAACTTTCAGATTCATCCCAACTTGATTTTGTGTGGGGTTACATTTCTTTTTTCATTCGGAAAAGCCGAGAAGTCTGGCGGCTGATCGCACAGTGTCTGTATTACTCCAATCAATTCATCAGAGGAAGACTTGTTCTTTTACCTGAAGATCTCTCGAAGACTGAGTTTATCTTGATGCATGGTTTCTGCATAATGAAGTGTGGGGAAAATATCTAAACTATTATCTTGACACTTGAGTTGAGGGGGAAGTTATCAATGGCTAGTTCAAGTACCTACTATTATCCCAAGTAACTGAAGGTATGGTTGAAGGCATATTGACAGCAGACTCAATATGCAGTAATAAGCCACAAATAATTCTAGACCTCTGGAGATCTGATCTGAATGTCTAGATGAAACCAAGTTGTATCCTGTCAGAGATTTTAAGTTCTTGGGGTTATTACACTTATAACATTTAAAGCTACTTATTATCTCTTGCCATACAGGTGACAAAGGCAACCCTTGTCACTTTGTTTCAGAACTTCAGTAATGAATGAACATTGTAGGTGGTATATATAATCACTAGTGGGTATTGACATGCTAATTTACAGAATAACTAAATGTTGAGACTTTACTTTCACTGTCCTAACCTTCATTTAACCACTAGTGTCACCGGTCTACTTGGTCTTCGTGAACAAAGATGTGTGGAAGGTCAAGCGTTGGAATAAGGTACCTATTACAAAGCCACATTACGGCCCTCTTGTTAAGTTGGATGGAACGGAGGGCCTAACCAAAGTAGGCAATTATTGTAGAGAAGTTTTTTCTGTTGAGTTTCAACATAGTTGCACAATTCAAGAGTAAAGCCCTTTTAAGATGACTACATAATAACTAACGTATGCATGGAGGTTCTGCGGCAACAAAATCGTTACTTACTACCTGTCATTAAACTTGCATGATGGACAAAATCATACTGTTTCTCCCATTGCCTGTTGGTTCCTGGACTTCCCTGTAGTTTTCCCTCTTGCTCTGGCATACTTGACCTTCAACTAGTATCGTTGATATTAACAGGAACATTAGAATTAAGACGTTTGGCCTGTGTCAGGACAGTTTAATGTGTCTAAATTTATGTATAAAGCTAAAATTGTCATAGCACCTGAAACTCATTTGTGTACTGGGTCAGAAATATCTCCTCTCTCTCTCTCTCTCTCTCTCTCTCTCTCTCTCTCTCTCTCTCTCTCTCTCTCTCTCTCTCTCTCTCTCTCATTTTGATGATAGTTTCGATATTTCAAAGTTAAAAAGTGTTACTACATGAAAGAACGAATGCTTCTTGAATCTTCATAAATTACTAAGGAACACTTCTACAGTAATTAAAAGCTGAAAATGGCCCATTTTAAGGTTAACCGAAATGAGCGTAGACCTGCAATTTCAATTGACATATTATTTGAAGGCAGATTTTCTTCTTATTTCGAGCTGAAAATAAGTTAAATGAAGGAAATGATGCTTCCAATAATCGGCATAGATTAATATATGAATTAAAAGCTGAAGAAAAGAAGCGAAATGAGCATCATCAATCTCCCTCTATGATTCCATTATCATTTTTGAGGGCGGGTTTTCCTAATTAATTTGATGCCTCCCAGTTCGCTCTAGTCTTCTTCCAACTGCTCTCTCTCCTCACCCTTCATTCCTTCACTTCGCCATCAATCAGGTTTCGATAGAATTACCGTCGTTCTCATCCCGTGAGAAATTCGTCCGCTGTGTCAATTACCAGAACAGTGTGATCAGGGAGCCAGAAAACAATTTGTTTTACAGAAAATACATTTATATTCATTTTGAAGTTAGTGTTTATATATATCTTTTATATAGGGATCCTTTAAAAATTAAAAACAAGTATTATTTTTAAAATTCCCAGGGGACAACACATTGCAGACATGTTTTTGAGGTAAACGAGTATAAAGTATATGTAGGACAGTGAGATGAATTTTTATATAATATTTAATATGTATCAAAAGGGCTTGAGATATGTGATTTGTAAAAACTGCCATTACCTATTTTCATACATATTTAATCAAGGATTTCCATAATTTCCACTAATCACCCTTGATAGGTAATGAGTCTTCATGATTTCCATAATCTATCTTGTATATCAAGCGGAGAAATATTTTACGAATGAGACCTACTTTAAATCATAGAAGATATTCTTTATAGCTACAAGATGCTGCTAGTTGGTTTAAACATTATTATTTGAGGTTAATCTTGTAAATAAATGATGCAATCGTCCTGACACTTTGATGTCCTTAAAGCTGTGGTTTCATATATATGTTGAGTACCACTTCATCTTCAGTATGACGAATTCATTGCTAAATATTTTAGTCCAGTTTACCATTCAATGACGTCTTGGAAAAATTGTAGGTAGTACAAGAATAAGACTGAACAAAATCTTCAGGAATATGAATTAATTAAGGGCAGTAGATCGTATATTGATTGACTTCTTAGATATGATTTAGTGTTTTTCTTTCTTTGAACTTTCTGTCAAGTTTGCAAGACTTTGTTTGACCAAACTCAGGATTCAGGGAAAACACCATTGAGATTTCCTGCTTTCATTGCAAAATCTCCTGTGACTTCTGCCTACCTCTCCCTACATCACCTCCCGTGACCTCAACCTGCCTCTCCTCACCTTACCTCACTCCCGTGACCTCACCTCCCATTACCTCTCCTCACCTTACATTGCCTCCCATTATCTCACCCTACCTCTCCTCACCTTACCTCACTTCATAACATCAACACTGGCACTCTCAGTCCAAAGAAAACTCCAAGAATAAAGACACAGGATCATCATCTTAAGAGCACATAGGAAACTTCTTTATGCCCACTGACCACATCCTCCTAAAAGATAGTCAGAAAGTCCTAGTCTGAATGACTTAATCAACATTATTCAGTTGCCAAGATCAACCCAACCAATTATTCCATCTCTGATCAATAAAACACCAGAATAAAGTCACGTCTAAGAATTCAACCCTTTTGTCTGTAGTTCTTCAGAAACTCTATGACAGAAACTTCTCTACCTTACGACTTACGAGTAAACTATAGAAGAAAGTACCGACTACATATCTCAAGGAACAAGTTTTCATAACTGGTATCATTCTCCAGTTTTGGTTGCCAATTTCTGCATTTCTCACAAGCAACTCTCTTGGTCACACCTACTCAAGCTGTAGACATTCAAATAGATGGGCATTTATATTACCAATGATGATGGCATTATTGGTAATGACATCACATATTGCTGCATTCTTCATTAAAAATAATAATAAACTCCTACTAACTAACCTGCAAATGTTAAAATTTAATTATTTAATTATTGGTCATTAGTATTACTGTTATTTATATCTTGATTATACTTTGCATAGTTACCAGGTTATGGTGGACACAACTGGAGTCACCACTTTACATCAACCAAGAAAGATTCTGTTCTTTGTCACAAACAGAGTCCAGGGATTGAATCCGAAAAGTTCTTGCCTCAAAAACACCCAGCTGTTTTCTGGGCTCTATGAGAGCACCAACATCATTCTGGCTTTTATAAAGCAGCCTCATCAGTGGGGATTGTTTCAGATGCTACACAGCTTGAGATTCCTGATTCAGACATTAAACAGACCCAAAACCTTTACATTATAGGTATGGAAAATAATGAAATAGTACACTGTAAATAAATAATTATGTGTGCCTGTTTACATAATACTGGAGAGAATAATAATTTCAGAACAGTATATGTCAGTTATATCACCCCAAAATGCTGACATGTCAAGTAACTTTTGCACAAAAACATTTTCACTTTCATGTTGCATACTCTATTTACATATATATATATCTCTGATTCTATTATAAAAATCTACATGAAACACTTACTACATGTTACTACAGATACATAAAAATCCATTGTAACAAAATAAAAACCATATTCTCCGCAGTCAAGAAACCTACTTTAAAAAAGAAGTATTTGGGAAAACTAATTATGCCTTGACTTGGATACTCCTTCAGAATTTATAAGTGAGCACATCAAAATAAAATTTACCAATGACACAAAAAATGAACTGTCTTAGTAGGGAGCAAAAACTGGATCACGGTGAAGTCAGAGAAGTTGGACAACTAAGCATCAGAAGTGTGACATTGTGAAAGGGATTTAAAGAGAGACACGGAGGTTGAATCGGGACATACAAAGGACAATGGAAGAGGAGTCTGCCTTTGAGTTCAGGCGGACGACAGGTAGGGGAGATGACAGGCATTTCTTGAAGGAGAAGAGAGGCTAAAAAATAGGTGAAATGTGCTACAAAGAGGAGTTGGAAGGAATGGAATCAGAACCTCAAAAGCAGATGTAAGAGTGGGTGTATTCAGGAGAAAAAGTGGGCGATGAATGATGCAAATTACATGTATAAAGGATGAAAATGGAGAAATAAATGATGCAATACAATTGATACTAGAATGACCGAAGTACTATTTTGAAAATATTCTGAATGAAGAGAATGAAAACAAAAAAGAGGATGCTGGCAGGACAGGTGAGGCAATAGTGAAGAGGTGAAATGGGTCTTTGGAGGTTAAAAAGTGTAAAAGCCACCACTGCTATGAATAACAAGCAATATTCTGGCTGACATAAATATATGTAAACCTGAAGTGTGAGAACAGAGCTTCATAACTTTAATAACCTTATTGTTCCAACCAATACAACCAAAAGAGAGAAGTTTAATAGCATTGCAATAAGACTCACGATAGTTAGGAATTAAATAGTCATAAATAAGCTTTTAAGGCTTGTAAATAGAAGTTATAAATATCTTCTACAGAATTATTGCACAAAGTGGTCAGCGGCAACTTTTTGGAAACATAACTTTAATGCTTTTGATATTAGATGATTTAGAGCTAAATTCAGTCAAAATAATATAGATTAAACATTCAACAAAAGAGGCTGTCTTGATGATGAGGCAACAACGTACAGGAAAACTGCCATGAAAAGTGTAGGACGTGGCATAGTATCAAGTCAGAAACATTTGGAAAAGTAGTACTGCAAAGGCAGAGGGAACCAAACATTACTCTAGTGTCAAGGCAGTGGCGGCAGGCATATCTGAAGAATTTGAGATAAATCTTGTTGATCACAATAATCACAGCAAACTACAAAGCACTGCAGAAGGGGGATCAAGAGACCCCCTGAAGTAGATGTATGTGGTATACCAATACATATGCTCAGTCCACGATCGCAGCGGTGCCTACGTTGGTATGACTAGCATGTGCCTGTCTAAGAGACTCTCCTGTCACGCCCTAGAGGGGGCCATTAAGAACCACGCCCATACCAAGCATCAAGAGGCCATCTCCTGGGATGTGATCATCTAGAACATTGGGTCGATGGCTGCAATGCTGAAGGAGAAAGAGAACATCACAGGCCTCATGACAAGAGACTTGAAATCGAGTTGCTCCAGCAATTTGGAGCCTGGAGCATTGTGAGAACTACCGACGCCCTTCAACCCCTCCTACTTGCTGAAGCCCTTACAAAGAGGGGCTCGCACTCCAGCGGGATC
The DNA here is from genome assembly GCF_015104395.2 of Macrobrachium nipponense. Classification (NCBI taxonomy): domain Eukaryota; kingdom Metazoa; phylum Arthropoda; class Malacostraca; order Decapoda; family Palaemonidae; genus Macrobrachium; species Macrobrachium nipponense. The sequence goes on from NC_087222.1 coordinate 10,633,716, forward strand.
CTCTCCAAGGAGATGAAGAAAGCAGCGAAGGAACTGAAGGAGAAAGAGAACATCATGGAGCGATGCGCGGACAAGATGGCACCCTTCGTCTTGATTGATACTGCCAAATATCACGAGAAGCTGGATGCTATTTTTTCTGACGAGAGCAAATTGGAGCGCCTGACGAGGAACCCGACAGACGACATCAAGAAGGAGGCAACGGAGTCATCAGCACAGTGAATGCTGTGACAAACGCTGTGCACCTCCCATACAAGGAGACTACAGCCTGGGTTATTTACATGGCAATGTAAAAACACACAAACGATGAAACACCCTCCGGCCGATCATCAGCTAGACTCCCGCCCCTACGTACGCCTTGGTTAAACGCCTTAACCAAATTTTGACTCCTTACGTCCCGAGTCGGTACAGCCTGCAGTCTTCGGCAGAATTCTTAGAGGCCATCAAGTACACCCCTGGTACCGGGATTATCACCTTGCTCGACGTGGAGTCTCTATTTACAAATGTGCCTGTCGACGAAACCATAGATATAATCCTTGATCGTGTCTACAGGAATTAGTTGACAGTGCCCCTCAACATACTCAAACCCTTGCTCCATACACTGCTGGAGATCTGCATGAAGAAGGCCTCTTTCTCCACCCACCGTGGCCAGATGTTCCATCAGAAGGACAGTGTGGCGATGGGCTCCCCTCTGGGGGTCCTCTTCGCTAACTTTTATATGGTCACCATGGAAGAACGGGTCTTCGCCAGGATGCAGCAACCCCACAGATAAGGACGTTATATTGACGACATCTTTGTGCAAGTCGACACTGAGGATGAGGTAGAAGCCCTCCGTCAAGCATTTCAGCAGTGCAGTGTGCTGAATTAAACAGTTGAATACAGCTCCAACAATCGGCTCCCTTTCCTCGACATCTTTGTAAGCAAGACGGGAGACGGTCTCTGTACTTCCGTCTACACAAAGAAGACTAATCTAGAACTTTGCCTCAACGGTGACAGTG
>NC_087222.1:10635210-10654846 GCF_015104395.2 Macrobrachium nipponense
CGGTGACAGTGAGTGCCCCACCAGATTCAAAAGCACCACCATCAGGGCCTTCGTTAGGAAATTCTTCTCCCACTGCACGACCTGGCAGGACACTCACCAGGAACTTGACTGCGCCTCCCAAGTACTTGTGAATAATAGGTATTCAAATGAATTAATCAGTACGGAAGTCTGCACAGCCCTGGAGAAATGGTACAGTGATGAGAGCCTGCACCCCCGCCCCCAGGATAATATTCCACAAAATGTATATTTTGTGACAAAGACTATAAATATCTTAGAAGAAGCCATAGTTGTGAAAAACTGACTCAGGCAGTTGAGCTCCGGGTAGACAAAACAATACGGGAATCTGCCTGCAAATATTTGACTCTAAAAAACGGTCTGAAAGCCAGAAGAAAATTGATGAACGAATCAAGACTGATCAGTATCAACAAACTTGCTGCAAGCCTCAGTCATGATATATGCAATGCCTTAATAGGTCTCCATATGTTCACAGGCTGCGGTTCAGTCAGTGCTTTTGCTTGTCAAGGAAAACTAAAAGGATTGAAACTCCTGCAACAGAACCAGAATTTCCAGAAGGCATTTACTACACTTTGTGAACATTGGCATGTGACTGACGAGTTATTTGATGCCCTCCAGGAGTTCACATGCAATCTATATGCAGCCTGAACAAACATCAGTTGCGTAAATGAACTTTGCTACCAGCTCTGGCGAGCAAAGAAAGGATCAGTAGATTCAGGTTAATTACCACCTTGCGAGGACAGCCTTCGACAACACTCGCTCAGAGCCAACTACCAGAGTGCCGTCTGGCGATGCAGTTTGGTTCCTTTTCCAGATGTACCACATCCACAAGATGGCCATGGTTGGTGCACACAAGACAGTGGTAAGCTTGAAGTAAAATGGTTAACAGGCTCTCCTACACCTCAAGTCTTCTTAGAGTTCATCTCGTGCAAATTTGCGAAAATCTGTCAGCTTCCAAAGTTCAGTGCCTCATCAGTGGCCTCCCATGCACAGAAGAGTGTAAGCTGCAAACCTGTACAAACATGAAAAAAGTGACACATCTATGGACTCCGATGACGATCTGGACGAGGATGACTCCTTCTGAAAACAAAATACAAATTATGTACATGATACCGGAAATAAATTAGAAGATAATAACTTTTTAACAATCAATTATTACAAATTCTCTAGTGAAAGGCCTATACTATTACATACATGATTAATATTGAACAACAACAACAACAACAACAGCAACAGCAACAATAACAACAATAAAGTGTACTGCAAGTCATAATTTGCCCAAGTGTTCAGAGAAATACTATATTCAAAAATAAGATCCATGGGGATCTTCAAATAACCTCTTTTAGAAGAAAAGGTTATTTTTTACATTATAGCAAAGATCTAGGTAACACAAAAGTCATAGTGCTTCATATGAACTCCTCAATCACATAAATAGGTGTTACTGTAATGTAGCATCATTTCCAGAGAAGCCCACAAACCGAAACATTTTCAGCACAGGCTGGTCCTCTTTGATTGCGAATTTCACATAGAAAGCTACGACATACAGATGTCCAGCAAACAGTTCTGGAAAGTAGACATGATCAGCTTTCAGAAAATATTGGTCTCGTTTTGCACCACTGATTGGTACCAATCGACAAAAAAATGGCCTCTGGCCCATGGATTAGTGTGACTGCTTGAGATTTCCTCTATTTATCTATTTATTAATCTAATTTTTTGTTTTTTAATAAATGAATAGGATATCTTCTTTCTATGTTTACCTTTATTTCCTCTTACTTCCTCCTAATAAATGCCAAATTCATAAAAACATGAATTTCAAATCAATGGACCCTGTGGTGGGCATGTTCCGTATGAATAAGGTTCTTCTTCATCTTCTGAATAATAATAGAGACTCTATTGTTCTGTTGCTATCTATTTAGCAGTTTGATATTTTCATTCAGGTTGAAAATGCAACATCTCCACCCTAATCGTTGTTAATGGTGATCATGATGGGTAGCACGTTCTTTCAAATGCTCTTTCACTCCTCCTTAAGAATGAGTTTCCTAATCTACTTCTATTCATACATTTCCCTGATGATTTAACCCTTCCTTCTCACTTCTTTCCTTCTTCAGTCAATTTGTTTGAGTAAAGTTCAGGGTCAACAAGACAACCTTGAGTAAAACTAGATCTTTATTTTTCAATCCAGTCATTAAAGCTTTATCCTTTAGTTCCTCTTCTTTACAGGATATAATAAAAGGTAGCTCATCTGATCATTGGTCTTTATTTTTTATTGTCACCAGGGTTGCCAAACTGGCGCGTTTCACGCTAGATCTGGAGTTTTCAGATTTAATCTAGCGCCATTGTTTTCCAATCTGCGCGGTCGCGCAATCCTAGAGATTTTTATGATTTTCTAGCGTGAAATTTGGCGCTTTATCGAAGGTAATGGAAAAATTATAAAAAATTTGCCCTGATGCCAATTTTACAAAAACAACAACTGGAACGTGTATGACACACCTTTGAATGTCTTTGAGTCAAACCCTGAGGCTATAATTATAAGATTATAGGGGTGTTTTTCATTTTCCAGGTACTTAAATCTTCCTGCATCCGCCCTGCCCTCGATCTCTCTCTCTCTACATCTTACAACAGTCCGAGTGAGAGTTCTTTTTTATGGGATAACATAGGCCCTCCAATCGCCTTTTTTTTCTAGAAAATACTTATTTATTTTGTGTACGATTGCCTTTTCTCTGCTCTTTAGTTGATGTCTATAGCCATGGCTGTGAGATGAACAGGATCCAGGAATGAATTATTGTAAGCCGGTGTCAAAGTCACTCTACACTTCAGTCAGGCCAGAACTTTGTTGCCATATCGTATTCAAGCAATATTCAGTCATTGTTTCATATCTATTATTTTGTCAAAGAGAGAGAGAGAGATGTCTGTATACGATTTTTATTTTCTCAATCGTCAAACTCACTTTGTTATGTTTTATTTCATATTACCTTGCTCACCAATTTATACCTACGATATTAAGAAATCAAGATATTTGTAGAGAGGAGAAATGCCTCTAGACATATGGCGGACCACCGAAAGTGGTCCCTGGAGAGAATCTAAGCAGCTTATCCGAGGATTTAAACGTACGTGGAGCTGTTTGAAATATTGACGACACCAAAATCAGATGCCACGTTGGTAGAAAATCTGATTAGTTTCTTGTTATTGCATTAAAAACTACCAGTCGTGAACCTATGTAATTAATTTAAAATTCTCCGAAATGGAAAAAGATGATATTTGATATCTGTTATTTGATATCTGTAATGGGAGAAATGATTTTACCTCTGTGTTGTTGTTATAAATTTGGTTGTTATAAATTTGGCGGATATGCGGAGATTAAGCACACGTGGGAGGACCCAAACAGCTCCCCCAGAGTCAGAGAAGTCTGGTCATTTTGGAAATCTAGTCTATTGGTGACCTAGAAGAGGTTCAGAACTTCAGTGAACCATTGGAATTCTTGTCTGCAAGTTTAGGTTACAATATGGGAAAACAGCAATACAAACAGCGCTTTCGTGCAGACTGGCTAAATGACTCGAGATATAAACAGTGGCTGAGGCGAGTTGAAGGAGATGATAGTAAATGCTTTTGCAATTATTGTAAATGCTTTCTAAATTCCAAGCTCTGTGATTTAGAGACACAGGAATACAGACAAGCATAAAAAGGCAGAAGAGCCTTTCAGTTCTATGCGTCAAACTGTGCTACCGTTTAAGAAAACGAATAGTGATACTAAAAGATCAGAGGGAAAATTAGCACTTTTTGTGGCAAATCATTGTTCATTAAGAGTTGCAGATCATTTATCCGACATCTGCAAAGGATGTTTTGGTGATAGTAAAGGATGTAGTGATCTAAAAATCAAGCGATCGAAGTGCATTGGTGTGATAAAACATGTTCTAGCGCCCTATTTCGATAGAGAACTTGTGTGCGACATTGGTGAGAGGAAATTTAGTTTAATCATCGATGAAAGCAATGACATTACAACTATGAAAGTGTTGGGGATAGTCATAAGGTATTATTCTGATGCCAAGAAGCGAGTTGTTGTATCCTTTTTAGACTTCATCGAACTGAAGGAATGCAATGCAGCGGAATTTGTGATGCCCTGAAAGCTGCTTTAAGCAAACGTGGGTTAGACTTACTAAAGCTCCTTGCTCTGGGGACTGATAATGCCTCGGTGATGGTGGGAATTAATAATGGTGTTTATGCAAAACTGAAATCAGAAGTGCCAAATTTAATTTTAGTTAAATGTGTGTGTCATTCAATTCAACTGGCCGTGTCTCATGCAGCTAGTGTGTGTATGCCTCGCCACCTGGATTACATGATAAAGGAAACATATAATTGGTTTTCCCATTCGTCACTTCGACAGTCGAAGTATAGAGAGCTCTAAGGTGTTCTCAATGATGGCACAGACCCTCTTAAATTAGTGCAGTGCAGTGCAACAAGGTGGCTGTCAATAGAGAGTGCAGTTACTAGAATTTTAAATCAGTGGCATGAGCTAAAACTGCATTTTGAATTGTCCCGTAACCAAGAACGTTGCTACACAGCAGAACAATTGTATTTAATGTACACAGACAAAGAAAACTATGTACTGCTCACATTTTTTAAAACCATTTTAAAAGAAGTGCAAGCAGTGAATAAGAACTTTGAAGCAGAATCGCAGGATCCAACAAAGTTGCTAAAGGATCTAATGCACTTGATTAACTCTGTGTTCTAAAGTTGTCATCCTGGAAAAGAGTTTCAATGGACACTGTGATTGAAAATTTCTTGGATCCGAGGCCTTATCTAGGTTATGAATGTGAAAAAGAATTAACTGAGAACTGTTTTCCTGCACCAACAGAACTGCGCATACGGGAGAGGTGCACTAATTTTGTGGTTGAACTTGTGAAACAGCTTCGTCAACGCCTACCAGATAACGTCGATGTTCTGCAGTCAATGTCATTGCTCAGTGTCTCCGAGTGTCTGAAGCCTATTAAGCCTGACATAATTGAACTGTCTAAGATTATTGTGGGAGATAATGCCGAATATCTTACCAGTGTTCACTTTCAATGGAAAAAACTCCATCTTACAAAGTGGACAGAGACTGCCAATACTTTGAAATTTTGGACGGAAGTAGCAAACTACAGAGACTCCTCAGGTGAAAATCCCTTTAAAGAATTATCTGAAGTAGCGCTCTCGGCCTTAAGCTTACCACACTCTAACGCCGATGTAGAGCGCTCCTTCAGTCACATGAATATGATAAAGAATAAGCTTCGTAACAGAATGCAAATCTCGACATTGAATGCCATAATGTCTGTAAAGTATGGATTAAAAATAAGTGAGAAGTGTTGCAATACATATGAACTACCAAATGAAGTACTCAAGGCAATTGGCACTATGGAGGTATATACAATAGTTCCTTAGGACCAAACACTCAAGCTGGGCAAGAGGAACAGCCAACCCACAGTAGGGCTGCAACCTGTGATCTGGAAGAAGATTGGGAACCTTTTGATCTGGAGGAGGCCTAATTGTGGTGCTACTAGCAACTAAATGTTTTTCTTCCCCCTCCTACTATTACTATTGCTACTTAATTTTCTCGTATTAATTCCAATTCAAAATATACTACTTATGAAATTATAGTACACGAGTTTTTTTAGTCTATGCCTTTGTTCAAGACTACAACATTTAATTTGGTTGAAAATAAAGATGTATCTAACGAGAGAGATGTTTTTTATTCAATTCACCACATTAAGATTGATAAGAATGTCTAATAAAAAGAATGATTAACAAAGAGAGTAACCATATTATTATGAGATGTGCATGTATGAATAAACATATACACGTGAGAGAGAGAGAGAGAGAGAGAGAGATAGAAAGTCTTTAGTTAACCAATCTTGTATTGGTAGCCAAAGAGCAATGGCTGATATATAATGTGCCAAAAGGGGGTAAAAAGAAAACATACTTTATAGCCTTTATGTGACCCGGAATATTGAGAAATTGATAGTTTAAAATCTGCGCTTTCCTAGCGCTTTTTAGGTGAAAATCTAGCGCCACCTCATTATTCCATTTGGCAACCCTGATTGTCACCTCTTCTTCAGGAAAGACCTTACTTTGCTACATCTTCTATAGCTCCTGCTTTCTTTTGCCACTTCTTCTGAATGTTCTAGTGTCCTTGTCACCTCTCGTTTAGGACCTACGTTCCATCTTGTGTCACCCTTTCCCTTAATCTTGGTCTCCTTTGTTGCGGAGTGGCCTCATTTTCAGTTTCCTGAAGAGAATCTTATTGGCAACATCCATTCTCTTGAGACTCATGAGAGGATCACCCTCTTCTCAGAAATGGATGGTCTCAACTCAACAAACCACCATCTCACGCTTCTACTGGGTGGAAATGAGCAATCCTTGAACTGCTTGGTTTGGGCAACTTTTTTTCTCTTAACTCCCTCGACATTTCTTACTGCTTCTGATTTTCCTCACCCTTAGTCTTCCATCCTTCCTTCCCCACTTCCTCCAGGTTTAACTCCCACTCCTTGTACCTCCCCTTTCATTCTGCTCTTTCCATTAGGCTTTGAAATGAGAAACACTGCTTTATTCAGCTGCTGGTCATGGGACCTGTTCTTCTCATGGTTATTCATTCAAGATTCCCTCTTGGGTCATTACCATGTGCTTAAGACGTATTTCATTGGTATTGTTATTGCAATTATTTTCATAATCTCTCTCTTTTCCTCGTTTTAGCAGATTTTGACTGGTAAGTATTATCATATAGAAATCCTTCTAAAAGTTTAATAAAAGAATCATGCAGTAGTGATGAATGATGCCTATTTTTAAGAATACTACTGCAATTTTTCTCGTTCTTTGATTTCATGTTTTTTGAAACCTTTGATCATCTCTTCTTTTCAGGAGAGGATTCAGGAGAGGATGAAAGTGGCTAACCCCTGCAACCAGAGGAGTGGGAACTGGCGTTGTCCGCTGCTAGACTGAGAACCATTAATTAAGATTCCTAATTAGATTGAAATCATTCTTTTCATCGTAATCATAAATTGAAGACTTTTGTTATTTCTGGAATATGTTTTATGATTATTCTGCAAATAAATTTAGCATGCAAAATAGCTCTTGTGATTTCATCCCTATTCTTAGATTTGAAGTCAATGTTTCGCAAGGCATCACTTGACACTTCTATTTATACTAGTTTGTGCATAATTTGGTGTAGCTGTGTACATGCGAATATGAAGTATTCTCGAGTATTGAAGTGACAGAGAGATTTGGACAGCCTTGTTTGTGTCCAATCCAGACTCAAGGACTGTCCTTCCTGATTGAAATAGTTCTTGATGCAAAGTAGTCTGTCCTTGTGGGACATTCTTTGAGAATCGAGTAGGTTGGCAATGTCATCAACTGCACCGTCTCCAGAGAGGGACAATAACTCGGTCCTTTAAATGTTTTTCGTTGCACGAATATTTTTACTTGAAGCAGATATTGGTATTATCTTCTAGTTCAGTGAGATAAGTCATAAAAAAGCGAAGGATTGCATAAATGAGTCTATTACAATAAAAATAAAAATATCAAGAAACGAAACTTATGGAATATAAAATTTTTAAAACGCAATAAATAATAATAATAATAATAATAATAATAATAATAATAATAATAAAGGCAAAGTAGCAAGGACTGAAGGGATAACGCTACAGGATGGGGATGGCATCAAAACATTGATGGGACAGATACAAATACCTGGGAATCACAGAAGGAGAGGATATAAAACACCAAGGGATGAAGGACACGGTCAGGAAAGAATATATGCTGTAACAATATATGAATGTCGTAACCTAGATTTCGTAAGTAATCAGTGTATGAACATTGTTTGATACGCTGTCTAAGTTTGTGAATGATATCTGTTGTTTATGTTTGGGTAAGTCACGTGACCAGAGAGACTTCCGAACTCTCCTCCGCCCTCCACATATTGGCTCGTCAATGCTGTATAACTAATTGGAAACTTGTTTATTAAATTAATGTTAATTACCCTCAGCCTATCAATGAGAACCCGCAACATATGTAGAGACCTAAAGCGCCGGAAATATGATGAAAACCGTAAACACAGTAGTGTAGTGGACGAAGGCTGAACTCCATAGCATAGACCAGAAAACTAGGAAACACATGATAATACATAAAGCACTACACCCAAGAGCAAATAAAGACAGACTATACATAACACGAAAGGATAGAGGGAGAGGAATGCAAAGCATAGACGACTACGTCAACATTGAGAGCAGAGCATTGGGGCAATATCTGAAAACCAGTGAAGGCAAGTGGCTCAAGATTGCATGGGAAGAAGGACTGATAGAAGTAGACGAAGAGACAGGAGAATGACAAACGGAAAGGAGGAATTGCACAACAAACCAGTGCACGCGGTAAGTCCTAAAGGGACATTGACCTATCCTTTTCAGGACCATATTTTTTGGTAACGTGAACCAGAGCGGGGCACTGAGCGACTTCTCTCTCTCTCTCTCTTCTCTCTCTCTCGCATCTCTCTCTTCGATCGCTCTCCCATCTCTTCTTCTCCTTTCTTCTCTCTCTCTTTCTACCAACCCACCGACCTCTGTGTAACTCACATATCACAATCATCTCGGGTAGCTAAATCAGACTCGTGAATTACAAAAATACATTTATTTTAGAATAAAAGGATTAACTAAATAAATCAAATTATCAAAGAACAAAATGGTTGACTGGATAAGTTAAAATTCAAAATCCAAATACTGCACCAATGTTATTCAAACAGGAACCCAACAAACCTTGGGGATCGGACCAAACCCGTCCACCCCTTTCTCTACAATAATTAGACATTAGTCATAAGATAGATAATCAAAAAGTCATAGCCTTTACCAGGGAACTATCGTTTAAGTTCCCATTGAAGTTACCAGACCTGCCATAAGCGTCTGTTAGAAAAAAAAAAAAAAACATAAAAGGAAAGAAACCTTATATAAATGAACTACAAACAAACAAAAATGACATGAATCAAACAGTCATATGGAAAAGGACATCTCTGAAACAAAGGTTTTTCAATTCAAAAAGACAAAGCCACACTCGGGGTTAAAAGTGCACCTCAGCATTTCAGCTGTGAGCATTAACACTTAAGTATCGGCGGCCTGTAATTTTGGCGAAATTGGCTCAAATTCGTGAAAAAGAGTTATTGTCATATTTCCATACATCTGGGTCCCGGCCATTGCCACACGTAAGATAATATCGATACGAAGCTTTTTAAATGGTTTAAAGGCCACGTCTAAGTAGAAAATTAAAGGTCTGGTTAGGGGTGGTTTTACTATTTCATTTTCCATTTATTCTTTAAGTATTTGAGTTTCTTTTCATTGCATTTTGTTTCGTATGCCGTACAATATGTTTTCCTGATAAAGATGGCAACTCTTCCCATGACTGAATAACGCGAGCCACTTGTCTCGAGAGAGAATTCTTGTATTTTTTTATGCAATCGTGTAGTTGTTATTTTCAATCAACTGCAACACTTCCTGAGACTTTTAGACATCAATTGTGTATTATATATACTACTAACATGCCAAAAAGAAGTTTAGTAAACTAAGGGAAGCAAACTCTCATAATATCAAAACTTATCTTGAAACTAAAAGCATAGAGAGCTAATGTAGCTTCCGACATGTCGCCACCTGCCATGTGTGCTGAAGAGATGCCAAATACTTCCTATTACGAAGCTCCAAGGGAAATCTATTATACCTTTGCACAAATATATCAAGATGATGATGATGATGGTACCGACGACTTTGTTTTGAAGTTATCTGATGATGAGGAGGGGGACGAGGAAGAGAATGAGCATTTTCAAGATGTAATTGCTGTCCCTAATGTAGCAGGTGATGTCAGTGTTTTATCAGGAGCCAACCTAAGGAGTTTTTTTTATTGAGAAGTTATATGACTGAAAAAGAAGACGTTCTGAATGTAAGCAATGATGGAGAAATAGTTTCATTACCCTTGAGAGCTCTAAAAGACGCTTTTAGTTCGACGTATTGCGGGCAGTGGGACAGCAATATAACACTTGAAATTGATGAAAACAGTTTTGATGTTGACTTGAAACTAACGTGTAAGTGTGAGGTGCAATCTGAAAGTGTGAAAACAGAACATATCGGTGAAACAACAGCTTCATTTATATATCAAAACATATTGCTGCAATGGAACATAATATCGGCTATGCACCAAGTTCATTGCTGTCTATTATGAGAAAAACAACAGGAGAAAACCTGAAAGGCCTTCAAATGAAAGAGAAAACCAGGAAACGAAGGTCTGCTATGCATTCAAGAAAGCAAAAGAAGCAAAGAACATCAAAAGGAGGATATGAAGGAGGGGCTCATTAGAATTCTTGGCAGCACAAGAGTAGAGTGGCGTTCTACGATAACCCCCCAAAAATAATATAAACTATTTTCTATAAGTTATAAATGTTTTTTTTTTAGAGGTAATAATATCTCTTATAATAAAAGAAGGAAACAGACGCCTTGTAGGCTTTTCCAAGAAACTTTTTATTCTTCTAAAAGCAAAATAATTGGTTAGCAAACTTTAACTGCGTTTTTCTCAAAACATACATTTTCTACATTCAAATTCTAAAAACTCCCTTATTTATAAATGGATTTTAATAATCTAAAAAGCAATTGGAATAAAGATAGTGAGAGAACACATCGGCAAATTTATTTTTCTTTTTTTTCTCAAAAAATTTTTTTTACCAATATTTAATACATAATTTTAGGGTATTTTTTATTGAATTTTTAAAAATATTCTTTTTAAATAGCACACATCACATATTGGATTTCTGAGTTTGCCGTTTTATTTGATAGGTATTAAACTTTCTGCCATTACTTTTTTCTTTAAATGGAATGATAAATAAGGAAGGAGATACACTTTAAAAAACAAATAAAAAATGCTATGTTTTAAAGAAAAATATTTGTTAAAAAAAAGAGTTTTTATCTAATTCACCTGAAATTTTGTGTGCATCTTTAGTCAAACTAGAGGTAACACCTGTGCAAGTTTGAACACCGTCACTCAAAATTAACCCCCGACCCCGCCGATACCCTTAAACAATATAATACAGGCTATATACGGCCATTCCCAAAACAAGGCCGCTTCTCCGACTTGGGAGCTTCTCCAATTTGGTTATCTTACCTTCCCATTATGTAGGGGAACCGCTCGTGCACACACAAGCACGAACTTTCTCACAAGACACTCCCCTTGATATGACTTCACTGATTCGTCACAAGTTTATTGCGCTGGAACAGATGTATGACGTCATATACAGCTCATTATCACACCCATAAGAATCTACCCAAAACCAGATCCTTGCTTCCGCTCATGCACGGGACACAAACCGTGGCCGGTCTTTGCATGGGCTGCAACCTTCCCAAATTGCGCCACCCCAAGAGATGCGTCAACATTTTAAGACCCCACTTGTTTCCATGGGAGTCAAAATGATGATATCTATCGTTTCAAAGAATGTCACTGCTCATCATATCCGTCCGACTGACACACTACTGAATAAAACTTTTATCACCTCAAAATATGCATATACCACCAAACGCATTATACTAATAATACTCATTTCACACGGACAGTACATGAGGCAGACCAGGAACTGGCCAGCGATGAAACATGGCAATAACTACAAAGGGGAGAACTCAACATGGCCGAGAGAGAGACAGAGAGAGAAAGTCTTCAATCTCCCATAGCAAAAATAGAATTTTATTGATATTTATTTTAATTAAATTGAAGGTTTATACTCAAATGCTTTAGTGTTCTGTCTTCCAAAGTATCTTCATAATGGATGGTAATATGCCAGAAGCCACAAATACAATAAACCTCCCAAGTGAATTTTCAAAAGACAGTAACAGAACAGAGGAGCAAGAATACAGGGTAAGCCAGACTCATGCTAAGGTCACACATTCACGTATCAACGCACGCACGCCCACGCGTGAGTGGAAGTTGTAAGTTGGCAACAGCTTATATCAGTAAATCAGGAAACCGTAAATGCAACATAAAACATACGTAAAATCGTAGACGTACAGTGACGTATCATCCGGGCTCTGAGCTCCGCCCACTAGGGCGCCGTAGCCCGCTCCAGTTTTGAAATGTTTAAAACAAGTTGTGGGTGGTCACGCCAAATGTCACCTGACGTAGCCCCAGGCATTGCATGTGGGACTCATGGTGACTACTGCAAGGTAGGTGCTAGGGTCACCTGCATTGTTCGCCGTCGTTATTTTCTTTCCGCCGCGAAGCACGTGGGCCTCTTAATTGCGCTGTAGCCTACGGGGAAACCGATTCGCCCATTTACAACCCTGTACGACTTGGCAACGATGTAGCGTGGTATAAAAGGTCAGGTCGGCGCCGAACAAGGGAAAGGCCAGTGCCAACAAGAAGTGCTGGCTTAGTACAACTACAACAACCCTCAGGTTAGCTGTTATTTCCATCTCCCAAGACCAGCAGTTTCCTCCAAGTACTCTCCACAGCGCCCTTCAAGATGCCGAACCTCCTAAAACGACCAAGGAAAGGACCATCAACATCACATCTTCTTGCAGGACCTTCTTTCGGCCCGGAGAAGACTCCTACAGCCCCTCCTGCAAACACTCAGGTCAAGGAAATGTCATCTTCCACCTACAGGAGTTGGATGAGATACAGAGTGATGACAGCGACATGGAAGACGACTGACGGACAGGAAGAAGTGGATATTGAACATATTCTACTTCCTCAAGCCCCACATCGTCCGTCAGAAGAATCCCAAGATGTTGGGACTGCCAATGGTATGTATTATATTATAATGTCTGACTTAATTTTTTTTTATTTGTTGAAAATATACAATATTTTACAGTACATGCAGAATTCTACAAAAGTGAATTTACAACCTGGATTTTCAGAATGCAATATTTTTACATTCTCTCATACATGATCCATCACTTTACAGTCTGCTCTGTTTACAGGCCGGCCATTTTGTACCCTACAGCCCAACAACGGTGGGCGTGGTAACGGCGTGAAGTTGACGTACATAGAACATTACACTATCGGCGTAAGTTCCAGGTAGACATCCAACCTTGCTTTCTTTGCGCGTACATTTGCGGTGCAATTTATGGTGCTGGATATACATCTGTTAGCCCGTGTCTTGTTTACCAGCTGTTCAAGGTCTCTTCACTGCGATGATGCCCACGATCCACATACATGGGCATACGCCGTCGTGATACGTGAATGTGTGACCCCAGCATGTCACAGAGATATTTCCATTCCTGGAAGGGTCGGGGGTTGGGGTGAATAGAAAAAAAACACACACTTCTGGACACTTGTCATTTCCGTTTCCAGACCCTGACATTGACAAAGGCCTCACAAGGGCAGCCGCCCCTAAATCCCATCCCATGACAAGGGATGTTCGAGGGGGAAAGCATTTGGGACAATCTTGACCGGGGTTTGCTGAATATGCTGACCCCTCGCTCTCAACTTATAATAATAATAATAATAATAATAATAATAATAATAATAATAATAATATAATAACACCATCAAAACTAATAACAATAATAGTGAAAATAATATTATTAGTAATAATAATATGATAGTAATAATAAAAAAAAATAGAAATAAAAATAGTCATACAGTATAGTACTATGAGCTGGAGCGAGACCTTTCAATATCACTGCCCGCCCGAGATCACATGCTCGGCAGGGAGATCGCTACGTCTCCAGTGATTGAAGCTCTATGGTTCCTTCCTTCCCCCCACCCGTCTATTTTTGGCTAATATTTGCTTTCTCTCTCTCTCTCTCTCTCTCTCTCTCTCTCTCCATCTCTCTCTCCCCTTGTTGGAAAGAAGGTAGGTATAGAAAAAGGTCCTCCCTCCCTCAATCATTCAAACATTTGGGAGGGAAATCAGTTTTGGTCTGGAGGTGGCTCGTACAAAATCTCTCTCTCTCTCTCTCTCTCTCCCTCTCTCTCTCTCCCTCTCTCTCTCTCTCAAATTATTATTATTATTATATTATGATTTTAGCCATTGTTTCTTCCTATGGAAATAAATAAATAAATAAATAAATAAATAAATCTATTAAATAAATAAATAAATCAGTGCCTGATTGAGGAGGAGGAGGAGGAGGAGGAGGAGGAGGAGGAGGAGGCAAGCAGGAGGATTTGCTCAATGATTGAAGGCGTAATGGGGGAAAAAATTCTTCTCTTCTTGTCCTCTTCTTCTTCTTCTTCTTCTTCTTATTCTTTGGGGGTAAATCCATAAAGAGTCAATCAATGGAGTGGCGATCGCCCTGCCGAGAGTGTGACTTCGACGGCCATATTGAAAGGTCTCGGTCCAGCTCTTAATACTATATATTTTATTACTATTAATATTATTTTTACTATTAATATTTTTATCTTTTTTTATTATTATCTTATTATTATTATTATTATTATTATTATTATTATTATTATTATTATTATTATTATTATTAGTTTTACTGTTGTTAACATTATTAGTGTTGCTGATATTATTATTGTTATTATTATAATTATCATTATTACTGGACCCAATTTCACAGAGAAAAATTACCTTACAAAAACAGGTTGGCCTAAGCACCCCAACCATTGTGGTCAAGGCCTAAATAACAGGACTTTCTTTGCATACAGTCACTAAGTACTAACTAGACAGTCATGTACAATCACTAAACACTAGTATTCACAATACACATACATTCACTAAACACACACTTACTTCACACTCACACTCACTCAACACTCACACTTAACATACACTCAATAACACTATACTCTCACTGAATACTCAAACACTCTCCAGGTACTCACTATACACTAAACACTCACTAAATACTCACTATATCTCAAACACTCAGTAAACAATCACCAAATACTCACTTAATCCTAAACATTAACTAAACACTAAACAATCGCTAAGCACTCACTATACACTAAACTCTCATTAAGCACTCGCTATACACTAAACCCTAAACACTCATTAAACACTAAACTGTGAATGACAATCCACTCATCACTCATTAAACAGTTAATAAACACTTACACACTAAACATTCCCTAAACACTAACAATCACAACACATTCACTAAGCACTCACTACACAGAAAGATTCATAAAAACATTAATTGAACCTAAACACTCACTAAACATTCACTGAATACTTACACACTAAACATTTACTGAATACTTACACAGTAAACATTCACTGAATACTTAGAGACTAAACATTCACTAAACACTAACATCCACTAAACTTTCACTAAACCCTAAACACTCACTAAACACTCACAAACAAAACATTCACTAAACCCTAAACACTCAATGAATGCTTACCCACTAAACATTCTCTAGCCACCAACATTTGCAAGATATTCACTAAACACTCATTAAACATTCACTGAATACTTGCACACTAAACAATAACTAACATTCACAAAACATTCACTAAAACCCTAAAGACTCTCGAAACATTCACATAATACACAATAAACATTCAATATCATTCACAAAACCCTAAATACTCAGTAAACATTCATTGAATACTTACACATTAAACATTCACAAAACATTTACTAAACCCTAAACTTACTCATAAACATTCATAAACACTTAAACACTAAACCCTAAAAATTTGCTTAACACTTACTCATTAAATATTACTGATAAAAAAAATTCACAGTAACACTAATCCCCTGTTTAATTTGTGGGTTACCAGACCTTTAGAAATGGCCGCAAGGCTTTGCAGCGCCGTCCTGGTGGAAGACCACCGAACTATGTAGCACTTGTATAGAGATTGCAACTCCAGGTATATATAAATAACCTCTATGGATAAATCAGAAGTGTCCAGTAGACTTAGACACTTATTGAATGGGGCCTCATGGGAGAAATTCAACTCTCCTTTGTTTCTTATGGGGATAAATTATTCATTGTTGTCTTAGACACTTACTGAAGACCTTCCAGGAGAAATTCTGCTCTCCTTTGCTTTTTATAGGCATAAATCATTCAATGTTGACTTAGTTTCGTTAGTTCCAGCTGCTAAGTACTAGTTTTGGTTGTCAAGTACTAATTTTGGTGTTTTCAGCTTTTAAGTACTAATTTCAATTGCTAAGTACTAGTTTCGGTTGTTAAGTACTAATTTCAGTGTTTTCAACTGTTAAGTACTAGTTTCAGTTGTTAAGTACTAGCTTCAGTGTTTTTTAGTTGTTACGTACCAGTTTTAGCGGTTAAATAATAGTTTCGCCTGATCAGTACTAGTTTCGGTGTTTTCAGTTGTTAATTACTAGTTTCAGCTGTTAAGTACTAGTTTCGGTTGATAAGTACTAGTTTCTGTGTTTTTCAGTTGTTAACTACTATAGTCAATTCACTTAAGGTGGATTCTTGTGCCCACGAGACATTTGTTTGGCGGCCTCTGATTGGATGATACTGGGAGGTAGGCCGCTCACTCAGTGCCTCATTATTTTCGTCTGTGGCTTAGAAAACTAGCAATATATTCATATTTCTTCATTTATCTCACATTTTGCAAAAGGTAGGAAAGGTTTGATCATACCATAGGATTCGATATTTATTGTATAACTAAGTCATCTTTTCCTGAAATCAATAAGATAAAGAACACAAAAGAATTACAACGAGTAAAAGTGAAGAGAGAAGCATTTAATTCTTTATACTGTTTTTATGTATTATCGGATTTCACATCACTAAAGCGATCAAGATAAGATAAAACTTGTGTTTTCGTACAAAAAATTCACCCTGAATATGCTGGTGCTGTCAGATTTTAGATGCGTGTAACATGTGAAAAGAAAATGAAGAATATGTCTTATTATGTAGCATCCATACAAGATTCAAGTTTGACAGTATTGCCGACAGAATGTGATCTGCAAGACATTGTTGCGTTTGTCATCCCAGCAAGAGATTTTAGATGCCAATAATAGATATAAGAAGGTTGTAGTTTCGACAATATTTACCTTGTTATATCATTACAATTTCTGTGATTAAATACACAGAATTCCCATTATGACTGTCGAACATTTTAAAACCAATATCACTAGTATGTTTGGACATATCTGATAAAGAAAAAATAATAATAATCAGATGGATGCATCTGGTATCCATCCAATATTGTCGAAACTGCAGCCTTCTATATCGATAATTGCTACTCCAATCTCTTGCTGAGACGACAAATGCAACGATGTCTTGCAGATCACATTCTCTCGGCAATACCGTCAAACTTGAATCATTTACGGATGCTACATGATAAGACATATTCTTCATTTTCTCTTCACAATCTGAAAGCACCAGAGTATTCAGGGTGAATTTGTTTTATGAAAACACACGTTTTATTTTATCTTGATCGCATGAATCACTCAATATCCAATGATAAATAAAAAAAGGTATAAAGAATGAAATGTTTCTCTCTTCACTTTTACATGTTGTAATTCCTTTGTGTTTTATCTTTTTGATTTCAGGAAAAGATTATTTTGTTGTACAATTAATACCGAATCCTTTGGTAAGGGCAAAACCTTCCTATGTTTTGCAAAATGTGAGATAAATTAACAAATATAAATATATTGCTGGTTTTCTAATCAACAAACGAAAATATGACACATTGAGTGAGCAGCGTACCTCCTGGTACCAGCCAATCAGAGGCCACCAAGCAAACATCTCGTAGGCACAAGAATACATCTTAAGTAAATCAACTATAGTATCGTAAGTGGGTAAAAGATCATAACTAGTCTGCTCGCTCTCTCTCTCTCTCTCTCTCTCTCTCTCTCTCTCTCTCTCACTCACCACAACCCCCCTCTCTACCTACAACCTTTTGCTCAGAACCCTAAATACAACTCTCTACCCAGAGAGAGAGAGAGAGAGAGAGAGAGAGAGAGAGAGAGAGAGAGAGAGAGAGCCATAAAAAATAGTACTATTCTTAACGTTTATTATGAATCCCTTGATATTACTGTGATGTTCTGTAATAACTTTTAAAATTTGTGTTTGCCATCTCCGTCTCTGTCTGTCTGTCTGTCTGTCTGTCTGTCTCCCCTTCTCTCTCCCCTCCCGCCTCCCTTTGCCTTCCATCAGCTGCATGCCTGCCTTTGAACTCCTCAGTTCTGGTTCCGTTTGCCTCATTCCCTCTTGCAAATTGACTTTTGAAGCTTTGCAACTTCCATGTGAAGTTATAGTGCCGAAAGTGACTGTACAATAATTGAATTTGAATCACTGACGGTGCTTTTATTTGCTTTGATAAGATTGCAGATTAACTAAGGACCCCTCTGGTCAAATTTTCTCTGGATTACGCATGCGCAGTGAGACTGAGAACCATCATGGCTACGTCAATGAATTCGGAACTGGTGATTGAGAAGCTCAGGGTAAATGAACCATCGCTTGAAAACCCAACTTGGGACTGACTACCTTTTTGGAAAATTCAATAAAGTAGAACTACAGAAACATTTATTTCAACTATGATCCTCGAAAGTAAGGGTAACAAAAGATAAACTAATAGATATGATAATGGGGCATCATTATTCTTTACATCCATCCAAGAAGAGTACCCAGCGAGGACCAAGAAATGGACCGGCTTGAACAAATCTAAATAGAGTTAGAAGAGATAAGAGAGCTCATGTGTAAAAAAGAACAGGAAATAGAAGAATTGAACACTGCAATACAATCAGCTCACTTTACTACTGACAAGCTGAATGGTCGGATCTCTTAGCTGGAAGAGCAAGTTCGGGAGAGAGAGGAGAGAAGATCGAATCTGCCGTGTATATAGTACATCAGGTGGAACAATTCTACTGATTGGCGATGAATGTTTGAGTGATATCAAGAAGACGGACTTTGAGGACGACTGTGCTCTCAGAACTATACCGGAGGTAGCTACGTTGGATTGGATAAAATGCTGGGTAGGTGAGAAACTTTCTTGCACACCAGATAAGTGTATAATATATTAGGGAATACACGACTTGATGGAAAATCGAAATGTAGGTACTGGATTAGATAAACTGGGTTCTGTTGTCACTAAACTAAGAGATAAAAATGACAATATTGTAATAAATGTATGTGAGCTTGTGCCATCTTTAAATGTTGATCTAAATTCTGTTATTGGAGACTACAGTGTAAAATTGATAGAAGGAGGTTATGCCAATGTAATTTCAGTATTCAAGACAAATTTATTATTCAAATTTGGGACAGGAGACATTGATGAACTATGTTTTAAGGAAGGGAATAAAAATTCCGGAATATTGTTGAATAGGATGGGGGTAGTACAACTGCTTTCTGCACTGACAAAACAATGTCAGTTTTTTAAAGCAAATATTAACAGCAATGAAACCTTCAAACCAAATGCTATCTAGTCGCTTTAATAACGCAGTTACACACAGCAAAGGCGAAGTACACCTCTGTATCCTCGAAAATCAGGACACAACAAATGTAAATAGTGCAAACCTCACCGATTACCACAGCAAGCATGACACACACACACACACACTCTAAAAACTACCGCAGCATAAATAGCTCA
The DNA here is from genome assembly GCF_015104395.2 of Macrobrachium nipponense. Lineage (NCBI taxonomy): Eukaryota > Metazoa > Arthropoda > Malacostraca > Decapoda > Palaemonidae > Macrobrachium > Macrobrachium nipponense. The sequence continues at coordinate 10,654,727 of NC_087222.1, forward strand.
AGAAATTTAAAACAAGGAAGAGTTTTAATAGAATTGGTTGTTATAACGGTGGAGAATTTAACCACGTAACATTAACAAACCAAATACTCATGTTACTTGTAATTCTGCAACCCTCACTGA
>NC_087222.1:10655346-10657846 GCF_015104395.2 Macrobrachium nipponense
ATATGTGTGTGTGTGTGTGTGTGTGTGTGTGTGTGTGTGTGTGTGTGTGTGTGTGTGTGTGTGTGTGTGTGTGAAGAGAAAGAAGGAAATAGAGTTCTTAAATCGTCCCAACAGCTCCTCTGCCTTAATTCCCTCAGGCCTCTTCCGGGAACTTTACTGACTGATCAGTTGAAGCGAAATCTCTACCGGACGTAATATATTGATATTTGACTTAAAGAATTCCGTGAAATATAAAAAAGTATAATTGGTCAATGGTTGCTTACACGCTTTTGACAGGTATAACATGAAAATAATATGAATTGTCTAGCTCAAAATACGTCCAGCAGAAAAGGTTGACAGTCTCATGAGGCTAAATAGGTCATTTAGTGAAACATAATTCAGTATATTACATAATTTGTACTGATTTTTCGTGATGTCTAGAAAGAGGGTGTTAATTGGATCTAGAGCCAACTTAGGAGATACCAAGTAAAATTTACACTGCAATAGCACTGCACACCCTAGAGTACTGTGGTGGTAATGACAGACATTTTAGTGGGTGGTTAACCCCCTGATAGACGCCCCACAACGAGTGGGGAGCGGGAGACAGGATGTGCATCCAACATTGGAGATACCAAGTAAAATTTGTATTACAATAGCACTTCATATCCTAGAATTCTATGCTGCGATGATAATGCCAGACATTTTAGTGGGTTGTTTCCCCATGACAGACACCCCACAACGAGTTGGGAGGGGGGTAAGGGAGGTGGAGACAGGATCTGCATCCAACATTGGAGATACCAAGTAAAATTTGTACTACAATAGCACTTCATATCCTATATAGCCCTCTGGACATGACTACTGTAGCCACCTAAGGTCTCTAGCTGAAATTTAAGTTATTTAATCTGTTCACTAACTATTATAACTATCATAACTCTCAATGCATTTTTCTCACTCCAATATTATTACTGTTATTCTTTTATACTACCTCAGCTATTGTGTGGATAGTGCCGTTTATTCATTTTTTCATCCTGTTGTCTCATGTATCTAGATTGTGTATGTTACTGTGTATTTTGTATATTCCATGTATATGGCCCTGAGCTGAAATAAAGGATATTATTATTATTATTATTATTGCGCCATTTTCTTCGTCTGAGGCACGAGGGGGGGCTGCAACAGGGTCGCTACGACGGCGGAGGTCATCCCACTCGGAGTATAAGCTGTCCTTTTCCTCGACGAGTGCGGTCCTCTCTTGTTCCTTGGCGTGCAGTTGCCGTTGCAGCAGGGTCCTCCTGAAGCTCCTTGTGCCCGATTCTCGCTGGGCGGTAGGGTCATGTAGCCGGAAGAATGTGTATTTTGGTAGAAGACCCTCTTTTAGGCAAATACTGTTAAAAAGAATGGCAGAATTAAGCGAGTTGATTTTATATATTGTTTTTTCTATTTTTTCTTACAATTCGCTTCTCAGGCTCAGCGATGTTTCTGAGTAACTGACCAATATTTCATATTGGGAATTTTCAAAAATCATAAATGCTGAAGGTAATCTTTTATTGGAACAGGAAATCAGGTCCAGGTCAAGCAGGGGTCGTCGTCAGTGCTGGTATTATTCCGTAGGCGTAGTTCAGTTCGGTGCCGGGTTCGTCTTCGGTTTAGGGGCTGGTATTGGTGCTGGTATAGCTGGTATATCTGGTATTACGTAACGTTTCGACCTTCTCGCAGGTCATCCTCGGACGAGTCGTTTGAAGAGACTGTAGCAAGGAAGTCTGTGGGGCGGTATTTATAGCGGCTCGGACCTAGAGTAGCATTCTCATTGGTCGGGCCGGTCTTGGACGAAGTCGTGGATCTCGCCTCGAAGGTCTCGGGGATTCTCTCGTGCGAGCGCCACAGTAGTGTGCCTGGGGATGAACGACAGGAATTCCGTCCGTAGCAGGAATCCTGTCATCCCGTGGGGGCTCCTGATCATCTGGTATTGTCGGGGGATCGTTCGCTGCTCTCCGGGCGGCGGTGGGAAGGAGAAACGTTTATTGGGTGATGTTAAGATTTGGTTTCTCCTTGCCTATATGGGCTTCTAAGAGGCGCAGACGTCGGGGATCGTTGTCTGGTCTATTATTTCGATATAGGAATAATATCATTTCTCTTTATCTGTTTTTTATGAGCAGTCCTGGCGTGGTTGAAGATTGCTCCTTCTTGAGCGTGGCAGGAGATTCGCTTGGAGAAACGCATGGAGGTCATACCGACGTATTTGCCGAGGCATCCTCGGACGGGGCATGTGTAACGGTAGACCACACTCGTCTTCTTCAAGGGATCCTGCAGGGGCACCGAAGGGTTGTTTCTCATCACCAGGCTGCTCGTCTTCTTCGTCGAAGATCTTTTTGAGGGCTTGTTCGTCCTCCTTGTACCTCTGGTGGAAGTGTCCCTTGTAGAACAGCTTGATGGGCTCTGCAACATCGGGGCGGGGTTCCTGGTGGTACCAGGCTTCCATATTTTTCCTTATAGATTCATCAACAGCACGATTGGTGTGTCCGTT
>NC_087222.1:10665346-10706401 GCF_015104395.2 Macrobrachium nipponense
ATATATATATATATCTATATATATATATATATATATATTATATATATATATGTGGCAGGGTCCATAAAACACATCACAAGGCCACAGTTTATTCAAATGAAACGTTTCGCACATGTTCTATGTGCATTTTCAATTTGTAAATCTATCATAAAAATCATTAAAACTTACAAAAAACATTAAACAAATATTAAGAGAAAAAAAACATTAAACAAATATAAAGAGAAAAAAAAGGTTATTATTAAAAACTTTTAAAATTAACATTATTTAAAAAGGTTTCAGTAAAAAAGACCCAGTGCTCACCAAACCTTTTCAGAGGAGGAGGAGAAGAACGAATGACCAAGATTTGACTCCAAACCTACGACTTCAGTTATGCGAGATAAAGAGGAGAGGCGGAAACGTTGGAGTTTAAAGAAGGAACAAGCTGTTTGATGTATAATGACTCAAGGGTAGTTAAGTAATCACCATGGCTCGTACCACCAATAATGGAGAAATGCTTTTTGCTGACTTCAATTTTACATATAGAGGCAAAGAAACGAGCTGTTACAATGATTGTTTATGTTTTCATGCATCTGGTAGCATACTACAAATGACTCTCGTCTGAAAACGCTCCGGGTTCTGGGGACGTGTGAGATCTCATCTCAGCCATAGTCAAAGGGTTAATCCACTACGCACCAGCATCGAAAATGCAGCTTCTATTCAATGCGTAAAACGGCTCATCTGAGGAGTATATCAGGAGTGAGCGTAGATGTATTTAAGAATAAGCATCCAGACCATCGAAGATTGGAAGATGCAAAATATACCAGATGCATTAGGAATTCTCTGGTAGACATTAGAGGTGCTGTAAGGTCTGCAATGTCTGTAAGGTCTCTTTTGGTCACCTATTCCAATCTATTTAGCTTTATATTTTACGTTTCTTGTATTCATTAATCCCTTTTATTATTGCTTCTTCTTTCTCTCTCTCTCTCTCTCTCTCTCTCTCTCTCTCTCTCTCTCTATCTATCTATCTATCTCTCTCTCTCTCCTTCGATCACCTATTCCAATCTCTCTTGATTTATATTTTCTGTTTCTTTCATTCATTATTCCTTTTTATTGTTCTCTCTCTCTCTCTCTCTCTCTCTCTCTTTCTATTACCAATACATTTTGATTTTATTCTCCGTTTATTGCATTCATTATTCCGTGTTATTGTTTCTCCTTCTTCATAGGTGAAGGGAAGATTATAAACGAGGATAAGAGGATAGCATCAGTTTGTAAGGAAAACCCAAAAGAAATATCATAGGTCCCCTAAGGGGACAATCGGGTGGGAAACCTAGTGAACAGACTTGGAATATAATAATAATAATAATAATAATAATAATAATTAATAATAATAATAATAATAACGACAACAACAAACAACAACAACAACAACAACAACAACAACAACAACAACAATAATAATAATAATGATTTTATTCCAATTGACACTGGTTATTCTACAATTCATATATATATATATATATATATATATATATATATATATATGTATATATGTATATATATATATATATATATATATATATATATATATATATATATATATATATATATATATATATATAGTAGTAATGAAAGATCAGCATTAAAAGAAATTCATAGTCAGTGAATACTATTGAACCGACATTTCTTCAACTTATTCTTAAAAGAATGTAGAGTGGCAGCAGCATCCTTGATATCTTGTGGTAACTTATTCCACAGGGAAGGAAGGAAGGAAAGAAGGGCCCCTAGACGGGATCACCCTCGAGCTAGAATCTGTTGTTGTCGCTCTTTTTACAATAAGATCACAAACCCTGACGAGTATAAACACCATTATTGAGTAACCATAATAAAATGATGCAGCCATTCCGGTAAAATACCTCTTAAAACTTTAAAAACAAACACACAAACTTCGTAAATATATTGATCTTTCTAGTTCTTTAAGAACAGGAGAAACATGATCATACTTCCTAATATTACCTACAGCTGTTACTTTAGCAGCGAAATTACAATTTTTTTTTATTTAGTTGAGGTGGACATTATTAGTGCACCCTCATACCTTAAAACAGGGGATGAGGCTCGTGACTAGTGACTAAACGACAATCAGGCGCGTGGAAGGTTCAAAATGATCTTTTTCTGTTCAAGTAAATAAGTATGCCAGTCTCCTTTTTGCAAACCTCCTCAATATGCAAGTCAAAAGTCATAAAATGGTCAAAGTAGACGCCTTAGTTTTTCACAACTTTCATAGGCTTGATAACATTGCCATTGAAATTTACCCAGATATTATCATCTATGGCTGATATATATTGTCTTGAACCTATAAAAATGCACCGAGTTTTATTTTCGTCTGATAGGAGGCCATGTCTCTGAAAATATGCCTTGGCCTCTTCCGAGACTGCTTCAGCCCTTCTTAATAAATCATTCATGTTGCTTATGTCCCCTTCAAGTATGATTTGTGTGTCACCAGCATACTGAACAACGAAAATACCAGGTAGAGATTCCGCCAAATCGTTAACAAAAATAACAAACAACATTGGTCCTAAAACAAATCCTTGCAGGACCCCAAATATTACCTCACATCCAGATGACAATGTATCCATTGACTTTACTGACTGGAATCGATTGGTAAGGTAGCTATCAAACCAAGTTGGATCTATTCTTAGATTTATACATTTCTCTACTAGGATTTTATGGTTCATGCTCTCAAAAGTTTTAGATAGATCCGGAAGAAGGAGCTGTAATATCTTTTTTATTTTCTGTTATTATATATTCTATCATTATGGATTAGCCATAATCTTCTCGAGTACCTTAGACGGAGTAGGTAGCAGTGAGATTGGCCGATAGTTTTTGATGTCACCTCTATCTCCGTTTCTAAAAATAAGAATAACAAAAGGGTATTTCCATAGATCAGGAAAAGTGCTTGTCACGATGGAAGTATTGATGATTATTGTAATGTAAAATGCTATTATAAATAGTGCATCCTTGATCAATTTCAGAGTAATACCATCAGATCCGCATGCGTTGGAGTTATTTAAATCCCTGATAGTTAATATAACCGTCTTAGTCTACTGGAGAAGGTTTGAATCCACGTGGATTATCTAGATTTTTTTTTTACCAGTGACTTAGAGCCTCATTTCCTGATGTCACTTGCTGAGTTTTCTCGTATGTTTGTTTTCCTACTTTCATCGCAAAATAATCATTAAACTCTTCTGCTTTAGCTTTAATATTCTCTATGTTTTCAGATGTTTGTGCTTCGCTGCAATAACATGGAGCATATTTTTTTATTTAAACGTACTTTCCATGTTTATGGTAGTTATTTCTTGTATCTTGGAATTCTTGTCTGTAGTGTTCTTTTCTACTTGAGTCTATCATAACTTTTACTTTTTTTTTTTTTCTTCATTCTCTGAAACTTTCTGCCAGTAGTAACATCACTTCTTGGGCTTTAAGATTCTCTGCACGTGGTCTCTTTCTTTCATCGCTTTTCTTATATCCTGGGTTATAGGAGGGGGCCGTTTGATTTCATTGGTGCTCATTTGTCAATGCCAGAAACAATCACTTCAATTGAAAGAAACACCTAGCAATTTACATCATCAGTGTTTGGTATTTCATTTAACAGGGAGACATTATTTAGTAACAAGTCTCATAGTGTCTGAGAAGAGTCATTTTTAGACACCGGTAAGTTTTAAAAACAGGTTCTCTTTTTGGTCTCTGCAGATTTAGAGTAGCAGTAATTGCCTCCTCGTGGTCTGCTGTTGGGCAGGGGACAACATCAAAGTGCGCAATTAATCATATCAGTTCTATTACTTATCAATAAGTCAGTGAGGGTTGCAGAATTACAAGTAACATGAGTAGGTTGTTAATGTTAACGTGGTTAAATTCTCCACCGTTATAACAACCAATTCTATTAAAACTTTCCTTGTTTTAAATTTCTTGAGCTATTTATGCTGCGGTAGTTTTTAGAGTGTGTGTGTGTGTGTGTGTCATGCTACTGTGGTAATCGTTGAGGTTTGCACTATTTACATTTGTTGTGTCATCGCCAATCAGTAGAATTGTTCCACCTGATGTACTATATACATGGCACATTCGATCTTCTCTCCTCTCTCTCCCAAACTTGCTCTTCCAGCTAAGAGATCCGACCATTCAGCTTGTTAGTAGTTAAGTGAGCTGATTTTTATTGCAGTGTTCAATTCTTCTATTCCTGGTCTTTCTTACACATGACCTCTCTTATCTCTTCTAACTCTATTTGGATTTGTTCAAGCCGGTCCATTTCTTGGTCCTCGCTGGGTACTCTTCTTGGATGCAAAGAATAATGATGCCCCATTATCATATCTATTAGTTTATCTTTTGTTGACCCTTACTTTCGAGGATCATAGTTGAAATAAATGTTTCTGTAGTTCTGCTTTATTGAATTTTCAAAAAGGTAGTCAGTCCCAAGTTGGGTTTTCAAGCGATGGTTCATTTACACTGAGCTTCTCAATCACCAGTTCCGAATTCGTTGACGTAGCCATGATGGTTCTCGATCTCACTGCGCATGCGCAATCTGGAAAAATCTGACCAGAGGGTCCTTAGGGCAATCTGCAATCTTATCAAAGCAAATAAAAGCACTATCAGTGATTAAAATTCAATTATTGTACAGTCACTTTCGGCACTAAAACTTCACATGCAAATTGCAAAGCTTCAAAAGTCAATTTGCAAGAGGGAATGAGGCAAAAACGGAACCAGAATGAGGAGTTCAAAGGCAGGCATGTAGCTGATGGAAGCAAAGGGGGAGGGGGGCGGGCGGGCGGGGAGAGAGAAGGGGAGAGAGACAGACAGACAGAGACGGAGATGGCAAACAAAAATTTTAAAAGTTATTACAGAACATCACAGTAATAAACGTTAAGAATAGTACTATTTTTTATGGCTCTCTCTCTCTCTCTCTCTCTCTCTCTCTCTCTCTCTCTGGGTAGAGAGTTGTATTTAGGGTTCTGTCGTAGGTAGAGTGGGGGGTGGAGAGAGAGAGAGAGAGAGAGAGAGAGAGAGAGAGAGAGCAAGCAGACTGATTATGATCTTTTACCCACTTACGAAACTATAGTTGATTCACTTGTGCCTACGAGATGTTTGCTTGGCGCCTCTGATTGGCTGGTACCGGGAGGTATGCTGCTCACTCAGTGTGTCATATTTTCGTTTGTAGATTAGAAAACCAGCCATATATTTATATTTCTTAATTTATCTCACTTTTTGCAAAAACATAGGAAGGTTTGCCCTTACCAAAGAATTCGGTTATTAATTGTACAACAAAAATAATCTTTTCCTGAAATCAATAAGATAAAACACAAAGAATTACACGTGTAAAAGTGTGAAGAGAGAAACATTTCATTCTTTATACCTATTTTTATTTATCATTGGATATTGAGTGATTCATGCGATCAAGAGAAAAAAAACTTTGTGTTTTCATAAAACAAATTCACCCACTGAATACTCTGTGCTTTCAGATTCTAGATGTGTGTAATATGTGAAGAGAAAATGAAGAATATGTCTTATCATGTAGCATCCGTAAATGATTCAAGTTTGACGGTATTGCCGAGAGAATGTGATCTGCAAGACATCGTTGCATTTGTCGTCTCAGCAAGAGATTGGAGTAGCAATTTATCGATATAGAAGGCTGCAGTTTCGACAAGTCATTGGATGGAGGATACCAGATGCATCCATCTGATTATTATTATTTTTTCTTTATCAGATATGTCCAAACATACTAATGATATTGGATTGAAAATGTTCGACAGTATAATGGGAATTCTGTGATTTAATTACTGAAATTGTAATGATATAACAAGGTAAATATTGTCGAAACTGCAACCTTACTTATATCTATTATTGGCAACTAAAATCTCTTGCTGGGATGACAAACGCAACAATGTCTTGCAGATCACATTCTGTCGGCAAATACTGTCAAACTTGAATCATATATGGATGCTACATAATAAGACATATTCTTCATTTCTTTTCACATGTTACACGCATCTAAAATCTGACAGAACCAGCATATTCAGGGGTGAATTTTTTGTACAAAAACAGAAGTTTTATCTTATCTTGATCGCTTTAGTGATGTGAAATCCAATAATACATAAAAAACAGTATAAAGAAATAAATGCTTCTCTCTTCACTTTTACTCGTAATTCCGTTGTGTTTTTTATCTTATTGATTCAGGAAAAGATGACTTAGTTTTATACAATAAATACCGAATCCTATGGTATGACCAAACCTTTCCTATCTTTTGCAAAACGTAGATAAATGAAGAAATATGAATATATTGCTAGTTTTCTAAGCCACAGACGAAAATAATGAGGCACTGAGCGAGCGGCCTACCTCCCAGTATCAGCCAATAGGAGGCCGCCAAACAAATGTCTCGTGGGCACAAGAATCCCCCACCTTAAGTGAATTGACTATAGTGGTTAACAACTGAAAAACACCGGAACTAGTACTTATCAACCGAAACTAGTACTTAACAGCTGAAACTAGTTAATTAACAACTGAAAACACCAAAACTAGTACCGATCAGGCAAAACTATTACTTAACCGCTAAAACTGGTACGTAACAACTGAAAAACACCGAAGCTAGTACTTAACACTGAAACTAGTACTTACAGTGAAAACACTGAAATTAGTACTTAACAACCGAAACTAGTACTTAACCGAAACTTGTACAAAACACTGAAACTAGTACTTAACAGCTGAAACTAGTACTTAACATCTTAAAACACTGAAACTAGTACTCAACAACTAAAACTAGGACTTAACAACAAAACAAGTACTTAACGAACCGAAATAGTACTTAGCAATTGAAACTAGTACTTAAAAGCTGAAACACCAAACTTAGTACTTGACAACCAAAACTAGTACTTAACAACCAAAACTTGTACTTAACAGCTGAAACTATCGAAACTAAGTCAACATTGAATGATTTACGCCTATAAAAAGCAAAGGAGAGCTGAATTTCTCCTTGAAGGTCTTCAGTAAGTGTCTAAGACAACAATGGATGATTTATCCCCATAAGAATCAAAGGAAAGTTGAGTTTCTCCCATAAGGTCCCATTTAGTAAGTGTCTAAGTCTACTGGACACTTCTGATTTATCCATAGAGGTTATTTATATATACCTGGAGTTGCAATCTCTATACCAGTGCTACATAGTTCGGTGGTCTTCCACCAGGACGGCGCTGCAAAGCCTTGCGGCCATTTCTAAAGGTCTGGTAACCCACAAATTGAACAGGGAATTAGTGTGACTGTGAATTTTTTTTATCAGTAATATTTAATGAGTAAGTGTTTAGCAAATTTTTAGGGTTTAGTGTTTAGGTGTTTATGAATGTTTATGAGTAAGTTTAGGGTTTAGTAAATGTTTTGTGAATGTTTAATATGTAAGTATTCAGTGAATGTTTACTGAGTATTTAGGGCTTAGTGAATGATATTGAATATTTATTGTGTATTATGTGAATGTTTCGAGAGTCTTTAGGGTTTTAGTGAATGTTTAGTGTGCAAGTATTCAGTGAATGTTTAATGAGTGTTTAGTGAATATCTTGCGAATGTTGGTGGCTAGAGAATGTTTAATGTGTAAGCATTCATTGCGTGTTTAGGGTTTAGTGAATGTTTTGTTTGTGAGTGTTTAGTGAGTGTTTAGGGTTTAGTGAAGGTTTAGTGGATGTTAGTGTTTAGTGAATGTTTAGTCTCTAAGTATTCAGTGAATGTTTACTGTGTAAGTATTCAGTAAATGTTTAGTGTGTAAGTATTCAGTGAATGTTTAGTGAGTGTTTAGGTTCAATTAATGTTTTTATGAATGTTTCTGTGTAGTGAGTGCTTAGCGAATGTGTTGTGAATGTTAGTGTTTAGGGAATGTTTAGTGTGTAAGTGTTTATTAACTGTTTAATGAGTGATGAGTGGATTGTCATTCACAGTTTAGTATTTAATGAGTGTTTAGGGTTTAGTGAGTGTTTAGTGTATATCGAGTGCTTAATGAGAGTTTAGTGTATAGTGAGTGCTTAGCGATTGTTTAGTGTTTAGTTAATGTTTAGGATTAAGTGAGTATTTAGTGATTGTTTACTGAGTGTTTGAGATATAGTGAGTGTTTAGTGTATAGTGAGTACCTGGAGAGTGTTTGAGTATTCAGTGAGAGTATAGTGTTATTGAGTGTATGTTAAGTGTGAGTGTTGAGTGAGTGTGAGTGTGAAGTAAGTGTGTTTAGTGAATGTATGTGTATTGTGAATACTAGTGTTTAGTGATTGTACATGCCTGTCTAGTTAGTACTTAGTGACTGTATGCAAAGAAAGTCCTGTCATTTAGGCCTTGACCACAATGGTTGGGGTGCTTAGGCCAACCTGTTTTTGTAAGGTAATTTTTCTCTGTGAAATTGGGTCCAGTAATAATGATAATAATAATAATAACAATAATAATATCAGCAACACTATATGTTAACAACAGTAAAACTAATAATAATATAATATAATAATATAATAATAATAATAATAATATAATAATAATAATAATAATAATAATAAGATAATAATAAAAAAGATAAAAATATTAATAGTAAAATATAATATAGTAATAAAATATATAGTATTAAGAGCTGGACCGAGACCTTTCAATATGGCCGTCGAAGTCACACTCTCGGCAGGGCGATCGCCACTCCATTGATTGACTCTTTATGGATTTACCCCAAAGAATAAGAAGAAGAAGAAGAAGAAGAAGAAGAAGAAGAAGAGGACAAGAAGAGAAGAATTTTTTCCCCCATTACGCCTTCAATCATTGAGCAAGTCTCCTCCTTTGCTTCCTCCTCCTCCTCCTCCTCCTCCTCCTCCTCAATCAGGCACTGATTTATTTATTCATTCAATAGATTTATTTATTTATTTTTTTTTTTTATTTATTTCCATAGGAAGAAACAATGGAGAAAATAATAATATAATAATAATAATAATTTGAGAGAGAGAGAGAGAGAGAGAGAGAGAGAGAGAGAGAGAGAGAGAGAGAGAGAGATTTTGTACGAGCTACCTCCAGACCAAAACTGATTTCCCTCCCAAATGTTTGAATGACTGAGGGAGGGAGGACCTTTTTCTATACCTACCTTCTTTCCAACAAGGGGAGAGAGAGAGAGAGAGAGAGAGAGAGAGAGAGAGAGAGAGAGAGAGAGAGAGAGAGAGAGAGAAAGCAAATATTAGCCAAAAATAGACGGATGGGGGGAAGGAAGGAACCATAGAGCGTCAATCACTGGAGGCGTAGCGATCTCCCTGCCGAGCTTGTGATCTCGGGCGGGCAGTGATATAGAAAAGTCTCGCTCCAGCTCATAGTACAATACTGTATGACTATTTTTATTTCTATTTTTTTTATTATTACTATCTTATTATTATTACTAATAATATTATTTTCACTATTATTGTTATTAGTTTTGATGGTGTTATTATTATTATTATTATTATTATTATTATTATTATTATAATTACTGGACCCAATTTCACAGAGAAAAATTACCTTACCTTACAAAAACAGGTTGGCCTAAGCACTCCAACCATTGTGGTCAAGGCCTAAGCATCTGTTCTTGGATCTGAGCAGTGTCTAGCATAAATGGTTCCTGTAAATGACAGGACTTTCTTTATATGCAGCATCTAAGCACTCCACTAAACAGTAATGTACAATCACTAAACACTAACCTTCACAATGCACTTACACTCCCTAAAAAAAAAAAAAAAACGCACACTACACTCACCACACCCAAACACACTTAACATACACTAACACTCAATAACACTAAACACTCACTGAATACTCCAAATTCACTAGGCACTCAATAGCTCTAAAACTGCTCACTACACACTCTTAAAACACTAAACACATACTAAATATTCACTGTACCCCAAACACTCAGTAAACATTCACTAAACACTCACTTAATCCTAAACCTTCATTAAACACTAAACAATCACTAAGCATTCATAAGCACAAAACATTCACTAAGTATTCACTGTGCACCAAATTTACTAAGCACTCACTTTTCACTAAATACTTACTGAACCCTAAACGCTCACTAAACCCTAAATGCTCATGAAACCCCTAAACACTTTAAACTCTAAACAATAGATACACTCATTAAACACTCACTAAACACACACTAAACATTCACTAAGCACTAACATTAACAATACACTCACTAAACATTCACTGAATGCTCATAAAACATTCACTGAATGCTTACTCATTCACTAAACACAACCATTCACAAAATATTCCCCTAAACACTACATTTCCTAAAACCATAAGACTCACTAAACCCTAAGCACTCACAAAGCATCACTGAATGCTTACACACTAAACATTAGCTTAACATAACATTTTAAAATATTCACCAAACTAAGTACTCACTAAACATTCACTGAGTACTTACGCACTAAACATTTACTGAATACTTACACACCAAGCATTCAATACACACTAACATTCACTAAACCCAAAACACTCACTAAACATTCACTAAACCCTAAACACTCAACATTCACTGAATGCTTACACACCAAACATATGCTACACACTAACATTCCCTAAACCCTAATCACCAAACATTCACTGAATAATTATACATACTAAACATTTACTAAACACTAACATGCACCAAACCTTCATTAAATCCTAAAAACTTATACACTAAACGTTCACTAAACCCTCAACACTCACTAATCATTCACTGAATATTTACACACTAAACTTTCACAAACATTCACTAAAGCCCTGAGGGCTCTTTAAACATTCACTAACATTCACAAAGCATTCACTAAGCCTTAAACACTCAGTAGCATTTCCTGAATACTTATGCACTATACATCCTCAAAACATTCAAAACCCTAAAATAGACATTCACTAAACACTTACTTATTAACATTTACTAAGTGCTTACGCATGAAACCCTTGAAATTCGCTAAACATGTACCCATTAAACATTAACTATAAAAAGATTCACAATGGCACTAATCCCCTGTTCAATTTGGGGGTTACCAGACCTCTAAAGATTGCCGCCGTACTGCTGCTTTGCAGCGCCACCCTGGTGGAAGACCACCCAACTACGTAGTAGTACTGGTATAGATATCCTAACTCCCGGTGTATATATATCTTAAGGCACTAGTAGAGGGAAAGGAAAGACATATATATTAAGATGGGGTTGATAACCTTAGCTCTTGCCGGTTAGAGAGGTGGAAACGCTGGATTCCTCAGAAAGCTGAGATCAAAAACAAAAAGAAAACATGCCGTGTGCATAAACAAGGTCGTGAATACATTCCAGAGGCATGAGATACCCATGGGAAAGGTTACCGAGTTACATGGGAACAAACTAGCGTGAGCTCATTTGTATGTTAAGTAGCATGCGTGTTTCCCTATCATCTGTTAGTGGGCATACATACGTGGGTCACAGAAAATGAAATATAATCTCTGGTATGAGAATTAAAGGATTACTACCTGATATTGATTGATTGTGTGTGGAACATGCCACAGAAGAGGCGTTGGAGGTCTGTTGTAAGGTAAAGTGGAAAACTTTGGAAAAGTTAACACCTTTCTAGTGACATTAAGTTCAGCTTCTAAAGAGGGGTAGTGAGGTGCGACACACATTTTATTGACGAACTTCAACATTTAATTGTCTGATAATTATATTCTCATTTTCAAATGGATTAGAAGTCACCATATAGAAAAATGGGATTTCTCTAGACTTGTTTTGACTTCTGATACTATGAATTTTCGGACAGAAAGAGAGAGAGGGTACTTACTTAAATATGATTTTGGAAAGAATATGATAGTTTAAAATTTTTGTTTAGACATTTCCTAACTCATTTTATTCCATTTTCATGTTAGCTATTTTGGGAAATAGAAAGTATATTTTTGTACTGGCGGGTTTGGTATTTGATTTTCAGTTAGCTTCAGAGGTGACATTTGAAGGAAACGATGGAGGGTAGGCTATGTTTCCCAGTTAGGAGTTCTCTCCAAGTATTTAAACGAGCTTCATTTTGACCTCATAAGATATATATATATATATATATATATATATATATATATATATATATATATATATATATATATATATATATATATGTGTGTGTGTGTGTGTGTGTGTGTGTATATATTATATATATATATATATATATATATATATATATATATATATATATATATATATATATACTATATATATAGTATATATATATATATATATTATATATATATATATATATATATATATATATATATGTATATATATATGTATGTATGTATGTATGTATGTATACACCCTCTATGAGTGGAAAAGGGGGCGATTTGTGAAAGGGAATGGGTTGCCAACTGGCCAAGGAGTAGCCAACTGAGGGGGGCAAAGTCTGAAAAACTTAATCTAACCTAACCAGTCATAACCTACCCTGAACGTAACCTAAGGGGGGCTTCCTCTTTGATTTTTTATGAATTTCTCCTCAAAATCTGGTTAAATGGCCCTAAGACATGAGCAACACCTCTGTTATCATGTGGCAAAAGCATTTTTTCGAAATATTAAAATTAATTTTATTTCCCATGACCTATTTCCTATCCAAATTTGCGACTTTTTTCCTACCTAAAATTTAAATTTTTTCCAGCCAAAATTGTGATATTTCTACTAGACAAAATTGTGACTTTTTTCCTTGCCAAAATTGTGACTTTTTTCCTAGACCAAATTGTGACTTTTTCTGTTACCCATAATTCTGACTTTTTTTCCTAAGCAAAATTTCTGACTTTTTTTCCTAACCGAAATTGTGACTTTTTTTCCCACCAGCCAAAATTGACTTTTCCTAGGCAAAATTGTGATGTAGGGCTGACGTTTGGCTCCTAATGACTATTGTCATTTTGTCCTTTATCTGCCCAATTTATTAATTATTTTGATTTTTATTTCGCCTAATCTCTTACATCTGGCACCAACAATGGCTGATTCCTGGTGTATGGTGTTCTGAGCGGGTAGCATGCCCAGCAGGCAGCAGGGAGCCATGGGAGTCAGTGTGTCCCAGAGTTGCAAAAAGGGAGGTATGCTGCTCTTTACTCCGAGCATTTTTTCGCTATTTACCATGTTTTTTGCTTGTTTTCTTACATCAAGTAACTCTAAATACCATTTATATACATTTGTGTGTATACTAGAGTGAAAGTGAGACAATATGCCGAAACGGAATCGTGCAACTATGGCCCGTTTAGCAAATTTTGCTAAAAAGAGACATAGGGTCGAAGGTGGGCTGTTTTTTTTTTGTTGACGTGGCAGCGTCGCATTGCCACCACCATTGTTGGCTGATGTATCCAGCGCTGTCTACCATCATCACCACCACCAGCAACACCATCACCACCACCAGCACCGCCAACAACAATAACATAAGCTCTTTTTTGGCCGCTGAGAGCCCCGCCCTCATTGCCTATACGTCGTCTGCTGCGCAATCATCTGAGGTTTTTTCACCTTCACAGTTACACTCACAGTTGATGAAAGTAATAAAGGACGATGAAAAGGGAGTATATGATGACAAATTCTTACTTGCTTGGTTTCAAACCAGGCAACAAAGAGTCAGGTGGTACTTGATGATAGCCTTGCCTCAAGCAAATAATACCCCTTTTTAGGGGGGGGACTTGGTGCCGGAAACCAAGCAAAAAAAAAAAAACACTAAGAACTATTAGAAAGAAGGAAAGGCATTCTGAACTAAGCACTAGTGAGCATTTAACATTTGTTTGTATCATGGTTTTGCTCAAAGATCAGTTTTTTTCCAAGAGTGCCAAAAAAAACACTTCTTGACCTTTACAGCCATTTTTCTCAGTTTTCACTATTTTGCACTTCAAACGCTAACTGGTTTTTTTTATTTGAAGGCCAATTTTAAAGTTAAATATACCATTGGAAAGAGGAAAGAAAGGAGAATATTTTGTTGGTGCTAGATTTTTTCTTAGGTTGGTGAGGAACTCGTGATAACCAAATCAACAAAATTTGGGGGGGGAAAATTCCCCCTCACCCCCCATCCAAAAAAAGCAAAAAATGGAAAAACTGTTCACAACATTTTTTTTCTACTATGATTATACTTTCTGTGTATAAAGCCGCATTGCAATAGCTCTAAAAATGAAGGAAGAGTTACATTTTTAATTTTTTTTATTTTTTCTTATTTTTTCAATAAAAACCAAAATCATCATTCGATCACTGAAATTTTTTGGGGAACATCTCTTTCTTCAGTCTCCCCCTCCATCCATCAATCTGTTCCCTTCCTCCAATTCCTCAAATTCTTTCAAGTTCCTCCTCCTCCTCCTCCAATTGATCTCATCATGAGGAGTCAAGTTGAAGCTGATGTTACTGCTGCTTCTCTTGTTATCATTATTACTGATGTTTCTCTCATTCTATTTCCTCTTCTTAACTGCTCTGTTCTCTTCTTCCTCAGGTTGGCTCTTCTTGAAGTCTTCTGCAAAATGGCTTCCTCAGCACCTGTTATTTCTTCAAATGACTTCAAAACCTTCAAAATGACCTTGTTTGTGAGGAGGTACGGAAAGAAGGTGGTTCACCTCATATACACCTTCCACTTTCTCCACGGGCAACACAGGAGCATCCTAGAGATTCTCACCGACAACCAAGTTCCACTTCAAGGGAGGAGATGTCCTTTCAATGTCCAGGAAATAACAAATCTTACAGATAAGCTTCCAGAAGATCTGGACATCACATTGATGAATAAAGTCTGTCAAGCTCTTTTTGGCAAAAGGGGGTGAATGACCCTGGGGATGAATTAAAAGGGTTATTAAAAAGATCAAAAGATGAGAGGAACTTTGTTAGCCACGAAGAGCCTCATATGTCAGAACCAGAATTGGAAAGTAAACTAAGAGACTTTCAAGCAACGCTCGAGGAAACTCTTGAGAAACTCAAGTCTCTCTTTCCATCTCATGGTTCTGACACTGACCAGCTTAAAGCAGAGATCCAAGATGCTCTCCCAAAGCTCCTAGAAAAGGTCCGTGAGAAATATGATCCCTCAAACCCCCAGGATGTACAAAGGCTTAAAGATGAAATAGGAGAGTTTAGGAGTGAGTTCGATGACATGATACAAGAATCATCTGAAGCAGAACTCCTGTCTCTTAATGAACGCCTCTGTCAGATTTTGCCCTACGACTGGCTGGCTCAGTATGGTACTACAGATCCAGGACAGATTATGGTATCTTTACAAGTTGCAGATGATCAGGAGTTAAATAAAGGTCTCCATGGCAATAAAAGTATCATTGTAAATCAAAAAGAAATCTCAACATCAAAGACCGAATGGGAAAAGACCCTGAAGTTGTGATTATATCTGGCGATGCAGGTTCTGGAAAGACCACAATTCTTTGTTCCTATGCAGAGGAATGTGCAAGAAGACGATGGATGTTCCAGGACTCTCTTCCTTCCCATTTCTGCTCTGTATGCAGTTCAGGAATCATGACCACGACAACTTTGATGACTACCTTAAAAACGTGGTCACAAAAACTGTTGCTCTATTTCCCTTTGACCTTGTCAGATCAGTTGTCCTGGATTCAAGGTGCTTGGTCCTATGTGACGGCTATGATGAGGCCAATGAAAAATCTAAGAATCTATTTGAAGATATGTTAGCCCTTAATTCAAATATGATGAAGTTTGTTGTCACAACACGTCCAGGGAACACCGAGGGACTAACAAAAAATTGTGAACAAAGGAAAACGTTCCAGAATCAACCTCAAGGTTTCAGGTCTTCAGGAAGAAGATATGAAATTGCTCACAGAAAAGCTCATTGGCCATCTGATGAAGGATGATGTCACCCAACAGGAGCAAACAAAAAAGGGGCTGCTTCAGAAAATAGAGGAAATGAACACTGACACTAGAACCATCCTGCAAACCCCACTGTATTTCAACCTGTTCGTTCTCCTTTACATTGAGTGTCCAGATCTAAGGGATGAAATGAGCACCAGGACATCAGTCTACTACAGCTGAAAAGGCACAAGATCAAGAGAATCTCTGACAGACAGGAATTTCTGAAGAACTGCTGGAGAAATTTGATGCACTGTACAGAAAATGGTCTCTGAAACATTACATAAAAGGGAAAAAAAATATGAATTCTCTGAGGCAGATGTAAGAGGCTTTAGAGAGGAGATTAAGCAAGCGTTACCTGAAAAAGTATTTCAGAACTTTGATGCCATCATGTCATCCTATTTCTCCATAAAGAAAACAAAGAAGCACCTGGACATTGTCAAGGTCTACTGCCACAGACACAGAAGTGAGCAGGAGTTTGCAGCTTGGCAGGCAGTATCTGTGATGACATCGTCGCATCAAGTGGAAGGACGCAAGAAGAGAACATTGTCCTAGACATCATCACATCAAGTGGAAGGACGCAAGGAGGTGGAAGTGATCAGAGACAGTTATTTTATGAGATCAGAGATATGATTTCCTTCATACCAGGAATACTTTATGGTACTGAGAGAGATGTGTTGCATGATACAATAGAGGAGATTCATGAACTCTATGTATCAGACTCACTCTCTTTTGGTATACATGATGCTCTTTTGGACCCATGTATTGAAACCAGACTGGACGATAAGGTTTTGGAAATCACTTGTGTCACAGATGAGAAAAACATCGCTGAAGGACCGACTAAGATTCGAAGAGCCCAAGAGTCTTTATGTCCTACCGTCCTTGTGCTGACTAAAACTGGAGGCCCAAAGAGATTATATTGAAATTTGTTATTTCAAACAAATGTAACAATACATGTGTCACAACTCAGTGAAACTCTGAAGTCTGCTAAACCATAACATTTATACAGAGGTTCAGCTTTCGATGCGCCTAAGTGTTTGTGCACAACTTCCAGGACAGGAGGAGGTTTTGAATCCAGTGGATTATTTAAGTAAGTAGGAACTTCAACCTTTTTTAGTACAACAGCATTTGTGCATTTTCTCTCTCTCACTATATATATATGTATATATATATATATATATATATATATATATATATATATATATATATATATATATATATATATATGCGTGTGTGTGTGGGTGTGTGTGTGTGTGTGTGTGTAAATACATTGAGATATATAACAATCAAAATAATAACAGTTTTGTTATGCTTCTTATTCTATAGATGATATTATTGCTTTCTTTGGTTTTAGAAAATAATAATAATAATAATAATAATAATAATAATAATAATAATAATATCTCAAAGATTCCTCTCACTTGTTTCATCCATCAGAAATGGACATTTGGGATGATGGCTACGAAGACTTAGAGAGGTGAGGAGGCCCTTTTCTCTCACGACTCCACCAAAGGAACTGAAATTAAAATACTTCATGTTTTATGCTCCTGAGAATCGTAGTCATGTTTCCCAAGTCATAAACAGGACATTTCCAACAATCAGGGAAGAAGGAGGAGGAGGAAGACACCACTGATTTAGTGATTCACTTATTATATCCAAAGGTTGAGTAGTAGTAGTAGTAGAATTAGTAGTAGTAGTAGTGGTATCAGTAACATCAAAATTCAACCCTCGAAAGAAATTGCTCTTATTCCTTTCCTTCTTCTTCATCCACCTCCATCTCCTCCTCTTCCATTAATAAGAGCAGAATCAAAACAAAAAGAAAAAGAAGGAGAAGATGAACAAGAAGAAGCAAGAGAAGAGGAAAAGGAAGACTTGAAAAAAATTGTTTCACACTCTCTCTCTCTCTCATGGTAAATATAATAATAATAATGATAATAACAATAATAATAATAGTATTAAAATTAACTACATTTTAAGCTATTTCTCTTTTAACCTCCTCCTGATTATTATTCCTCTCATTTTTTTTCCTCTTCTTTTCTTCTTCAGTGATTCGTGTTAGTCACTATTTATATATACTAGATTCATAAAATAGATGTATATATATAGTATATATAGTATAATATATTATATATATATATATATATATATATATATATATATATATATATATATATATATATAAATATATAGTATATATATATATATATATATATAGAGAGAGAGAGAGAGAGAGAGAGAGAGAGAGAGAGAGAGAGAGAGAGAGAAGGGAAGGTGGGAAATAAGGAGGGGAAGGACGGAACAACCTCCTAATGATAAGAAAGGGGAAACGAAGGAAGGAAGAAAGAAAGAAAGAAGGAAAGGAAATGAAGACGAGGAGAATGGAAAGAGAGCAAAGGAAAAAGAGGAAGAAGCAGCCAGACCTCATATAAGAGAGAGAGAGAGAGAGAGATTATTATTATTATTATTATTCTTTTCTCCTTTGTTTCTGATGGGGGAAATAAATAAAAAAATAATTCTTTGTGATGACTTAATCACTTATTACCACTACTTATTATAGCTTTTTTCGGAGAAATTCTTTTTTCCATTGTTTCTTATTATATTATGGGCTAAATCAAATCAGTTTCAGTTGTAGGTACTGACTGACTTCCTTCTTCGCTAGTTTCAGTTTAGTCTGTTCTTCTCTGTCTTATACTATATGTGTACATATATGTGTGTAACAGAGTAATTATGCTGCTTTTGTTCAATATAGTGTGTGTGTGTGTGTGTGTGTGTGTGTGGGTGGGTGTGAGTGTTGAGCAAGAGTGAGAGGCGGTCAGGTAGGGAGGTCAAGTAGAGGAGGTGTTTGATAATAACCTCGCCCTTTTTTGTCTTTCCTCAGATCGAGACATAAGGCTCCTACTCGAGTCGCTGACTGTTGCGCCTCTGAGGGAAATAAGGATTCATGTGCCTCCTGGCACGAAGATTGACGATGTTGAAGGACTGAAGACGCTCGCAAGGGAGAGGAGCCTTGGCACATTATACCTTTCTGGATAGTTGAGGAAGAGAAGAAGAATCGATTGCTGTTTTGTATCTTATGAGGAATCTTTCGGTAAAGTGCAGATGGTTTCTTGTATCCCAGGTCTCTTGTTCATACCTTTAGTGTCTTTATTCTTTGTTCAGAGAGAGAGAGAGAGAGAGAGAGAGAGAGAGAGAGAGAGAGAGAGAGCACAGATGTTCATAAGCAGCAAGTCTATCCTTCAATGCATCTCTCTCTCACTCTCCAAGGGTGGCTGCCTGATTCACTTCTCTACTGCTGAGTCAGGGAGGAGGAGGTGGAAGAAGAAGACTTCCATATTACAAGTTACTCAATATACCTTTATATACCGTTCCGTTTCAACACCTCCCCCCTCCCCCCCTCTCCCTCCCTAGCACTTCCTAGGCCCTCTTCCCTCCCAGTCCCTCCTTCCTCCCTCTCAGTCCCTCCTGTAGTCTCCCATTGTTCCCACATGCCCAAGCCGCCGCCTGAAAGAAGTTCTCTGTCTGCTCCACCTTTCTTTTCTGTGTTTCTGTCTGTTGTGATGTCTTGCTGTTACTGACAGGAAGGGAGAAAAACTGCATCTTCCTTCTCTCTCATCTCTCTCTCTCTCTCTCTCTCTCTCTCTCTCTCTCTCTCTCTCTCTGATGTGTCAAAGTGTTGGTTTCGAGTGACTGGATAAATAATCAGTTGTTCAATTGTATTGATATTAAGGCCATACTCAACAGGGATCTATCATTACATAGAGAACTCTTCTTACATAATTAAAGATATGCTGTTCTATATATGTTTGTATGTATGTATGTATGGTATCTCTGCTGTTGTTCTGAAATTGTCCTCAATACAAAGGATAGAGGAGGAAATGACAGAACTGATAAAAGGTGTTGTTCAGCTTTCTAGATATTGTTGTTATCATTTGTTTGTTTGTTGTTGTTCTCTAGAGTATAATATGTCTGTCAGCTTCCTTTATGTTGTTTTACAGGTGAAGAAAGTCAACGTAATTCATGAAAAATCTGCGGAAATGTTTGTACACTAATTAAGTTTACTTAGCTGCATTTAAAGTTCCACTTGTAAAAGTGACAATGTTGAAAATGTTATACAATATATAATTGTTTTCATTGTTCTGCTTTGAGTTCTTTATGACTCTTGAGATTTATTTGTTTATCTTTTATGTCCTTTTCTCTGACCATGTTTGAGAACCTGTTGCATTTTTATAACTATAGTAGTGCAGTCAATAGACTTACCTATCTATCTATCTATATGGAAATACACTGGATGCTTACTTGGACTGGGTGTTTTATTAGCCATGTTATGCATCAATAGTGAAGCAGTTTTGGTAAGAAGGTTTCATATTGGAAATGGAAAAACATTTGCTTTTTGTGAATAAAAATTTTATGTCAACTTAATTGTCATCTTTTGTGATCTGCATTTTGGTGATGCTTCAGATGCACAAAACCTATGATACTGAAACTGTAAATATATTGTATCTACAACCACAGTGATGACAGTTGCAATCAAAAGGCAAAGTCAATTAGTCAAAAGATTCATTCAACTTGTAGTAGTTGGATGAAATTGCCAAAAAGTTGCCTCAAAAAAAAAACACAAAAGCAAATTGAAAAATTGACGCAAATAAGCCAGCGTCAAATTAGACAAAATAAAGACAAATGGAAATGAAACACTTTCTGCCAATTGTCAGTCAAAAGGAACAAACACTTATGGAATAGAGGCTAATGCATCTTTCATGACCAAACTCAATGTCAAAACCTTTAGCCCCAAGTAAAGAGAACAAGTATATCACCGAAATTATCTCATGATAAAAAATGCAGCAGTCAGTCAGTCAGTCAGTCAGATGCTGACCTTCCAAAAGCAATGAGTGAGTATTGTTTTCTGAATCTCAGACAGATAAAAAAGACCTCCTCAGTTGCAGATGAGATCGACTGATTGATGGAATGACTGAATGAAAATCTCTATGAACACTTTATCAGAGACTTTGAAATGTCAAGAGAGAGAGAGAGAGAGAGAGAGAGATATTCCCTGCTCGTTTCATCATGGAGTCTTCTTGGAAGTTTGAGGCATTGATTCTATTGTGATCTGCTTCTTCTTCGATCTTTGGTTTCACATTGTTATGGCGGAGGAAGGACAGAGGAAGAGAAGGACAATTAGAATAGACTATGTAGTAGCATAGGTACTGCCTCAGGAATTAGAAACAGCTCTGTTTATGCACCCAACCACCCTCCTGGTAACTTCATTATGTCACATCAATTCAAATTCAAATTCAAATTCAAAAGCTTTATTTCGGACATAAATGGACATAGACAAACACGTACATATACACATACATAAAAAGCATCCAAACTCTAAAAGGATAAAATTTAAAACAAGTATGAGGAAAGATTATGAAAGAGAGGTGAAAAATGATGATATGAATGAGATGCTGACAAGGAAACTAAGTGATTCTTCCTACTAAAAGGGCATATACCTATGTAGCATATCAGAACAAAACAAAGAAATACTATACTCTTGCATAAGGAGCGCACCAAATGCACGAAGCATAAATGAGGCTTTTCCAGTGTTTGAAAATAATTGAATTATGCAAGTAAACTGGGTGGGCAACCTTCTTCATAATACAGTTTTCAGAATTCTTCAGCCTTTGCAAATAGCATGTTATAGTTTTGCGTCTCAGTTCTTGAAAAGATGCTGACCAAATGCCTCTGAATGCCTAAGAGCCTTCGTAGGCTATCGTTGTAGTATACTCTTAGCTTATTCATAGTTCATTGTTTTGCTCTGGCAACCAAAGACATGCCATAAAAACTTGTACAAAAACTCTGAAAATGAATTTTTCTGACATCATCGCTACATTTAGAAAAGATCCTTAAAATCATATTGCCCCTTGCACATAGACCTCTGTACAAATATTCTACATGGGCATCGCCAATTTTTTGAGCAGAAAAGATAATATCCTTGGGTAACTTTCATTTGCGGCAAAACAAAATCTATACGGGCATTGTTAACAACAGCAGGTGATACATTACTTGGGCAGATCTTACTCTTAGAAAAAATGACACATTTAGTCTTCTTTACATTTAACAACAGAAGTCTGTCAGACATAAAATCACAACAAATGTTTATAAGCTGCTGCAGCCCACCTACTGAAGGAGAAAATAAAACAATATCATCAGCGTACAACAAATGGTTTAAAATCATGTTGTTTAAATAACATTCCACTTTAACTTAACTTAGCCTATGTGAGAGGTAATCCTCCATATATAATATATAATATATATAGTATATATATATATATATATATATATATAATAATATATATATATACATATATAGTATATATATATATATATATATATATATATATATATATATATTATATATATATATATATATTATATATTGCTTATTTTCAAAATGCATAATGCCCCACATCTTTGAAAATGTCATGTTAGAATTCTGCAACATTTTTTGTTTTCAGATTCCTAGATAGCTTAGAATAGGATGTTTAAATGTGTGTTCAGATTTCGCATTACATGTTGTAAAAGAATATAATATAATGTAAAAAGAGAGAGATTTTCTTTGTCTTTTCGAAGCTATGATTGTTTCCCCCTTTTATGTCAACACTTTAAGATTAGAGGGTCTGCGAGATCCGTTTGCTTTCCTAAATCTTCATTTGTGTTTTGGAGAATCTGTCATCGTACGTGATAAGACTTCTCCTTCGTGTCGATCGAGTAGAGTACGTGTCTTTTTTTTATAGACTGGACTCGTACGCGTATGTCCTTGCCGAGTCCCACGTGGAGATTGCACATTTCTTATGAAGATTGCGTCAGATTTCGAACTTTCTGGAAGCATTTGTGCCAAGAACGTTTTGTCATCTGCCCTGTCCAGTTTAGCAAGGGAAGAAGAATTCATTACATCTTAGAACCGCGAGGCGATCAGATCTCTCTCGCTCTCTCTCTCTCTCTCTCTCTCTCTCTCTCTCTCTCTCTCATCGACATCATTGAGATTATAGTAACGTAACGTAAATTGGTCACTCGTAACTTAGAATTTCATATTTGATATTTCTTAGAATTTATTTAGTGTTAAATAGTTTCTTTTGTGGAATCTGAACAAACATTATTTCGTAACGGCGCCTGGTTTTTGTGAAAGAGTGAATCAAGCCTGCAGCAGAGAAAGAAAGAAATTGGTATACCAAAAACGGTAAGTAAAGTGTTGTATTTTATTAGTTGCAACTAATAATGGATAGGGATTGTGGTTAACTAATAACGGTTAGTAACAAACTAATAAACTAATAATTGATAGGAACTGTGGTTAACTAATAAAACAGATGGTTGTGAAGGTTTGTAAAAAACTGATGGTTACAATGTTTTGAGTGAAAAGATTTACACTTTTACACATTGCTGATTTTTTTGTGTTTGTGTTTGTTCCATTGTTTGTGTACTTGTTCATTTTCTTATTGAAGTGTGCCTTTTTATTTTATATTTTCATTTGCATTCACAATTTAATTGACTTAGTTATTTTCATTGCTTAATCATTGCACATTTAAGTAAATTTAACATTTGTGAATTAATTTGCATTTACTTAGAATTCTTTTCAAGTTTTAGTATTGTTTAGCACTTGTGAATTAATTTCAAAATTTTCAATTATTGCCTAACACTTGAATTTCAATCGAATTAATTTCTTGATTTTTGTGATAAATTAATTTTTATTTAATTTTACTTAATTTGATTCAAGAATTAATTAAACTTTACTTTGTTTTCAAGTAACAGTAATTTTCCCTGATATTGTGAATTTCACTTATAAATTTTGAGTTTAATAATAAATTTTTGTATATAAAATTTTTATAAGTGTTTTTATTTTATACCAGTATATTGCATTTGATTATATTATGTTAGGTAGTAAAAAACATAGAGGTGGTAATTGATTTGCTTTCCTTCAATTTACTTGAAGTGATTAGAACCAGGGAAGTACTTAGACTTCTGAAATCAGGGAAATACTTAGACTTTTAAAGTTGTTGATGGAGTGATGCCCTTTGATTAATTTAATTACTTACAAGATTACCTCACACCTGTTTTGATGAACTTAGTCTGATTTTCTGCAATACTGGTAAGTGTTAAGGGATCACTGTTGCCTTTAGAGTATTCAGTCGTTTAATACGTGTTATGAGGGTTCAGGTGTCTGGCTTTTGGTGAGGTAATAATTGATAAATGGTAACCAGATACTTGGCACTGTCGTAATCAATATATATATATATATATATATATATATATATATATATATAATATATATATATATATATATATATATATATATATATATATGTGTGTGTGTGTGTGTGTGTGTTATATTTTTCCATTGTTTATTTTGTTGACCGATGATTGATAAGCAGATGTGATGAGTGATGACATTCTTTGAAATGACAGATATCATCATTTTGACTCCCATGGGAACAAGCGGGGTCTCAAAATGACAGGTTCAGCGAGTTCCAGAAATATTGATGCAACACTTGGGGTGGCGCCAAGTGAAAGTCGCTGCCTCATCAAGACAGGCCACGGCTTATGTCCGTGCATGAGTGGAAGCAAGGATCTGGTTTTGGATAGATTTTATGGGTGTGATAATGAGCTGTATATGACGTCATCCATCTGTTCCAGTGCAATGAAACCTGTGACGTCATATTATGGGGAGTGTCTTGTGAGAAAATTTGTGCTTGTGGTACATAGCTGTTTCCCCTACATAATGGGAAGGTAAGATAACTAAGTCGGAGAAGCACCCAAGTCGGTAGAAGAGGCCTAGTATGGAGGATGCCCCTATGCTGTTGTATTTTAGTTAAGTGTTTATTGCTCACAGCTGAAATGTAAAGCGGTACTTTTAAGCCCTTTGTCTTTTTATAATTTAAACTCTTATTTCAGAGATATCCTTTTGTTCCATGATGGGGATTTGTAAGCGAACTGGTGGTCACTTGTCAGTAAGTGCTTTTTGCATCTCTCCAATATAATCGCTTCCAAAACTTTTGAGACAACAGTGGCTAGAGCAATCGGCCTATAATTAGATATGTCACTGTGATCCACGTTTTTATCTTTAATCAAAGGAGAGAGTATAACCATAATAAGAGCTCTTGGTAAGTATGAATGACAGAAACAGGAAGTGACGAATAAACTTAGTAAAGTTCTAAGTACCGGATGAGCCTCCGTTAAGTGCTGAAGGGTCAGCCCGTCATGTCCAGGGCTACTGGAAGTGTTCAGAGAATTTAAAGCATTCGAAATTTCATTGACATTTGCCCCTGTAACATCTGTCTCACCTTGATTCTCTATTGGGTCTGGGACAGGATGAGTAGGGTCGTTAAACAGCTCAGAATAATGTTCTTTCCATAACTCGGCAAGGTTTTTCATAACCACTTCTTCATCCTCCCTTGAAGACTCGTGGCAATTTTATTGGATCTAATTTCCTCCTCATTTTCCCTACTAAATCTGAACATCCCTTTGAACTGGACTTTAGAAATTTTCATTTTATCATGTACTCCCATAAGCTTAGTTTTCCGACTGAAGTCCATAAGTTAGTTAAGCTTAGTTTCCTATGAAGTCCCATAAGCTTAGTTAAGCTTAGTTTCCTATTGAAGTCACATAAGCATAGTTAAGCTTAGTTTCCTATTGAAGTCTTATACGATTAAGTAAGCTTAATTTCCTATTGTAGTCCCATAAGCTTAGTTTCCTATTGTAGTCCCATAAAAATTTGTTAAGTTAGTTTCCAATTGAAGTCCCATAAGCCTAAGTTAAAACTTACTTTTCCTATTGTAGCCCCATAAGCTAAAGAAGGGAGAAAACAATACTTCATTTAGCGGCTTTAAAAAAAAGGTCACAGAAAATTAATGCAAATGTCAATGACAAAGACAACAAGGGTCGCACTGCATGAAATGTAGCTGTTGAATCTAACAAACGTTAGTGTTGGTCAGAACTCACTGAAAGTGGGGCTACAGAAGATGTTCAGAGCAATGATGATATATCACCTTTTCTTCTTGCGACAACAAGGGGACACAGTCATATAAGGAAAGAGATGTCCCTTGATAGTTAATATGATGTCCATTTATAGGAAATGGATGTCCATTGATAGTTAATATGATATCCATGTGATGTCCATTCATAGGAAATAAGATCCCCATATTATTAGGAAGTATTGAAGTCCATTTCATAGTCCATTTATAGTCAATATGAAGTCCATTTATAGTAAATATATATAATGATCCATTTATAGAAAATAGATATCCATTGATAGGAAATAGATGTCCATTTATAGGGAGTATGATGTCCATTGATAGGAAACAGATGTCCCTTCATAGGAACTAAGAGGTCCATTCATGGGAAAGAACAGAAGGCAGCAAAAGGTAAGGTTACCAACACTATGCAGAAACTTCTTCTGCCTCCTGCTGCATCTGTACTGCAGGTGTCTCCGGCATGTCATACGCTGCAGGCAGCCTCCCTCGCAGCAGGTGTGACGATGCTTGACTTATTTTTCAGTGTGAAAAATCCAGTCTTATTATTAATCCAAAAGCTGTTGAACCCTCAAGACCTTCAGCTGTTTCATTGATGATGGGATCCAAATTTGAATGCCCAGGAATTCTTCTAGACACGTCATGTATTCTCTTTTCCATTTCACTTTGATAAGGATCTCCAAAGGTGTCCACGGACGATCTCCCTAAGCTTTATGCATCTTCGCTTTTACAGGATTGCTGCTGGTAGACGTCGCTATTTCTGGGTGATTCTTGGGATTGGCCTCTGAGCTCAACATCCAATACCTGGTGTCTGCAACCTGTCCCCACCTGCCCAGTTGTTCGGGACGGAAGTCATCTCCAAAGGTCCAGGAAGACGACACATCAGCTGAATGTGACATTTAAAAAATAATTACAAAAACTCTTGAAGACTACTGGAACGAAATCTTACAAAAACGCTGTGGAGATTAGAGGCAACAGACTGAGGCAAAGTGATCGTAGGTTTTAGTCTGGGTTCGAATCCCTCCCTCCTTCTCCAAAGGTGAAATCAGTTCCCAGATGTTTGGTTGTCATTGTGCGACAGTTTAGGCTAACGCTCTGTTGAACCCTTCAGTGCTGTTGTTGGTAGGAGGCCTGGAGCGCTCCTCCTCCACTCCAGAATAAATAAACAGCTGAACCCTCTCTCATTAGGTTTAGATGTTTTATATATTACACATTCTTTGTCGTTTTGGTACGTGACTGGTGTTTGGCCGAGTGGAAATAATGTCGTTATGAAGTGTTGTAGCAATGCAATGTCTTGGTCCTTTTGTGACTTATGACAACGAAGATTTTCATTTGGGACAAGGGAAATCAGTGGCTTATCTTTAATGCATACGCAGGACAGTACATACGTCTGTATTGATTATACATGATATTGGTTATGTATGTATGTGTGAATAAATGAGCTGCCTCCTGCAAACATCGTAAGGTTGCAATTATCAAAACTGCAGCTTTTGTGATGGTCTAAAGACACCTTCCTACTTACGAACGAATAAGTACAGTACGACAGAGAGTCAATACTTACGAACGAGTAAGTACAGTACGACAGAGAGTCAATACTGTATGTTACTTTCATCCCAAACCACAATAGTACACTGTACGTACAGCAAGTTATGAACAGAACAGAATTTTAACTCCAGGGTCAAAGGGGAGCGCTCTGACAACAGTCTCCATTCTAATCACGTTCGTTTGGATCCGAAAGTTCGATCGGAAGTAGAGAGTGTTCGTAAATAGGGTGTTGTCTGTGTGTAGTATACATTTCATTTCTGCTGTAAGAAGACCACCAGTGCATTCTAGTGGTTTATAGAGAACTTGGCATCGTTGAGCTCAGGTTGGAAGAAGAATTGGTTGCAGCCATTAACGATGGATTTCGAGTAGAAAAAAAAATTAATTAAATAAATAAAAATAAGACACCAAATCAAAGAGCAACAATTTCATTTGTCTCTTTTTACCTGAGTGTTGCGTCTTTATGAGCCCAGGTGAGGGAACTTTGATGACATCAAGACTATGATGAACTTTCTGAGGGCCAAACTTAATGACTGCAGCTGGTTTTTGAAATCCAATTGTGCAAGTAAGATAAGAACGCTTTTAACCTACGAATGTATGGAGGGAATGATTTATAATAAGCTGGCTTTGGATTGTATTACTATTATTATTATTATTATTATTATTATTATTATTATTATTATTATTATTATTATTATTATTATATTATTATATTATTCAGAAGATGAAGAACCCTATTCAAAAGAAACAAGAAGCCCACTAAGAGGGTCACTATAGACTTGAAATTGAAGAAGCTTCCAAAGAATGTTGTGGAGGTCATTCGAAGGATAAACAGAAGGTAAAAAGAGAAATACAGAAAGTTCTTAGAAAACCAGATAAATCAACACATGAATAGATAGGTCAAAATTTAAGTAAAATATTAAAACAGGTTGAATTGCATCAGGGTAGTCATTCATGCACTGCACCTTCGCCCTTGAACTTCTTCAGTTCCAACTGCACGACGTCTTCCAGGAGGCTTCTTGCAATATCAGTCCTCTAGTTTAATGTTGTAAAGGCTGGTTTTGAATCAATAAAAAAATAAAAAATAAAACTTCTCGTGTTCTTGGCCATGATCTTACCTAGCTTACTCATGCAGGACACATCACAAGGCATTCCAAGAAAGCGGGAATGGAATGCTGCAGTTTTGGCTTTCAGAGGAAGCGACTCGTCACGACACAAGTATATTTGTAGCGAGTGAGGCAGATGTTTTATTATCATTCTCATAAAGGGACAATTCTAAAGGAAACTAAAGGTGCTTCTTGTTCTCTGCTTCGTTATGACTAGAACACAAGTCTAAGCATTTGCTTTGTTACTGAATCTGTGTATTGGCTCACAAAAGTGAGTCTGCGAGCAGTCTTTCTCGTACTGAATAACTTCAGCCCTTGTTATAGAATCAGCCCTTGCTCAGAAAGCTCGATCGAAATACGTGATTCTTCAAATTTTATTACAATTCTGTAAACAAGGTTCCGTAGTCACCACTGGGTTCTCTCTCCAGGGACCTATTTCTATGGTTTATTATTATTATTATTATCATTATTATTATATATTTGGGAGACGAAACCTATTCATACGGAACAAGAAGGCCACCACAGGGGGCCACTGACTTAAAATTCAAGGTTCCATAGAATACGATGGTCTTCCTCAGGAAGAAGAAGAAGAAGAAGGAAGAGGAGGTAAAGGGAAATGCAGACAAAAGGGGTAGACCTCACTTCAACAGAAGGACAAAAGAAATTAGTAAGTAACATATGAACAAAAGGAGGCACCGAAGCCATCTGCAGGTGAGTATGACCAGTCACAGGTGTAAACTCGAACTGAATTTCACGTCAAGGATTCAAGGATGAGCTCACGACCTTGTTTCAAACGCCAGTTTGACCCTCGATCAGGGCAAATGGCCCCTCGCTCGGTCTCAGCAGCAGCAGCAGCAGCGACAAGAAGCTGACGCCCAGGAGTGCCAGAGGAACCAACGGAGGCAATCACTTGCCACAGAGGGTCAGTGAGCGAACAGCTGCAGGGACTCTGAAAGTGGTTGGAAAAAAACAAAAAAAAAGATGTCAGGGACTGACATTAGTAACATTTCTTTCCCTCACAGCGACAATTTTCTGTCAGCTGAGTGATCGATCGATCGATCGATCACACGGCTTTAGCTGCTGGTGCTTACACCTGGTCGCAGTCCCTCAGCTCCTGTAAGTATTATTATTATTATTTTTATTATTATTATTATTATTATTATATTTCGGGAGATGAAGAAGCCTTTTCGTCTTGAACAAGCTCACGGGGCCTTTGACTTGGAATTATTATTATTATCATTATCATTATTATTATTATTATTTACGTTTGACGAACAATAAGACATTTACTGTAGGATGATATTGATACATATATATATATATATATATATATATATATATATATATATATATATATATATATATATATATATATATATATATATTATATATATATATATCCATCTATATATATATATATAGACATACATATATATATATATATATATATATATATAGGATATATATATATATATATATATATATATATATATATAGTATATATATATATATATATATATTATATATATATGTAAGTGTTTACATAATAAAAATATGGAATGTTAGTCCATATATATAAAAGTCTAAAACTAAAGAGGTCAACCAGATTGCTTGCAGGAATGTGATCAGACTAGAGACGCTAAAGATGACGTATACAATAAGTATGTAGGCTAAGATAACATGCCGTCACCTGTAGTCATTCAATTGTTTATAAACATTAGTCCAAGCTCCCTGCTTGAGACAACTACCGCCTACGTGATCTGTAGCGTGTCTCATTTGATTGTGTGTTCGTATGAAACTATGTCATTGTATGTATGTTCATATGTTCGAACTACTGTCTGTTCCTTCATAACTTGTAACAGAGATGGTAGACAGAGAGAACAGAGTTAGCTATCGACATTAGAAGACCTGTACCTCTTTACCTAAGCTTTATCATGTAGAGGAATAGGATTAGCCATTATCATTGGCAGAAGCGATCAAGCTATCGTTATTAGAAGACTTGTACAATCCTATCTGATCTTCAGCATGTAAAACTTCAGAAGAAATTATATCTATTTTTATACTTAGTGTTTTCTACAAGACCTCACCGAACCATGAGTTTAACACATCGTCGTAAGATAATACCGACTTCGTAAAGTGATCTACAAAACCCCAGACACTCCATTGAAGATGGAAGTGCAATACCAACCGACTTAGCGTATAGATTATCGCTAGTCTAACATTACCTCATAGGGCGCCTTATCATACAAGGCACAAGCCCTAATATTGGTGGCCAGCGGACCAGAAGAACTCTACAACGTCCTACGAAGAAAAAACCAGAATAATAAATCATGTATCATAAGAAGTCAACGACGACGGAAGCAGCAGATTTTTCAAGCAACCTAGTATCATCGTTAGTGAGCGACTTCAGAAAACAACAAGATTCGTCAAGCAACTTAGTATCATCGTTAGTGAATAACTTCAAGAAACAAAACCGACGTGTCCTTTTCCTACGGCAACGGAAGCTTCGTCTCTCATTAGAATCATTCAAGAAAACATCGTTAGTGAGCGTTTCCGGCACTGCAAGAAAAAACAAACCGAACGCGTCTGCAGCATCGGATTTTCAAGGGCTCGAATCATCGAAACAACAACGCACGGGGGTGGGGGAAACTGAAGCCAAACCAGGTCGTCCGCTAAATAGAGAAGGAGGACCAGGCCGTGTGTCGTTATCGGAACACCGTGACTTCCCACAAAAGCAAGCTAAGTACAATTTTTTATTCATTTGGGAGTAACTTTGAGTGTTTCCTTTGCAGGTCGAATTTCGTTATTCCTTTGGCTGAAGTTACGAGACATTCTTAATCTTACTTTTTTACAGAAATTATCTATATCATTGAGATTTCGCTACTGCGAGTTTTTATCTTTGAGTGTCGTTTCCAGAAGTTCTACTGAAATATCATTAATCAAATACTATGTTAACTTTATCATTTTGGGTGATTATTAAATCCCTTACGTAACAAATCATATTTAAACAGTGAATATGCGTTTACGCAGTGGACGTCTGTATTTATACAGATGCATGGATAGGGTCGTTAAGCACCGTAGTGATTAGAAAACACACAAAAACAAGTGGAACACCCGTACAAATCTATATAAATTAGAGGTAACACTATTTCGGGTCATGACAATAAATGCTCCTTTGCAAAGTCCCGATCGCAGTTTTAGCCTTGAGTTTTTTGAGTTATATAAAATATCGAACCTCAATGACTCAACTCAACTTTAAAAATATGGCTGGATTGCAAGGAATAACATGTCTGTAAAAAACTTTCATCAGGCTAAATGCGCTGACCAGGATCCCTCACTATTTCAAATTTTAGCAAAGAATGAAGTACAAACAGTTAATATTGTATGCAGTAGTGATAACTTGTCCTTATTAGTAATCGCCTCAGTTCCTAATAGTTCGTCATTCATTGCTTTTATACGTAACCAGCAACATAATGCTAAAAACACACAATACGTTGCCGATGGTAATAAAGAGAAGGATCCCAATTATTACAAAAAGAAATAGAAACAGTAGCCCGTTCAGAATCAAACAAGCAAACTCGGTGACTGGGTCACCTAGTCAAGCGGTCAAGGTCAGTCAAAAAACTGCCGAAGTGTTCAAAACATAGCAAATTCCACACAATAAGCGACTCTAGCAGAGTGGGGAAAAGCGATGTTGGTTCATACCAATATCTTTTTGAATTAAAAAGGATTTTTCCTATGAAACACACGACCGTATAAGTAATCAGAGCAGGTTTTCGTTTTAATTTTAATACATTAAGTTATAATAAATACTGGTGGATTAAGCCCAACTGTACGCGCCGTAAAAATTAGAATATCTTGTTTATTTCTTTAGTAGACGTAATATCTTGTATTTACGGACTCACCGTCTGTTGTTCGAACTTCCCTAATGAGAAGTCCGGATAAGCGAGCGCTTACAGATACCTCTATAGTTTATAAAAGCATGATCTGGTATCTAGTGTAATTGTAAGATCCATCTAGGGGTATACAAAAATATTATCTTACATCCTGCAAAATAAGGCGTGTTTATCAAATGAAAATCCTATAAACCTTCAAACATATCAAAATCAGTTTGAACAAAAAAGAGACAATTAATCAAATAATAACTTATAGGAATAAAGGAACAATACATTTGTCTCATAAATCGTAACATTGTTCAAATGACCCAACAGAATTCTCCCGCAACCACAGTCGCAGTTTTGCACGCAAAATCTCGAGACGCATGCACCCTCGAATGTCTTAGTGTGTGTAAAAAGACTTTGCTGGGAAATGAAATTTTAATCCTTCCCGACACTCTGAAATATAACGATTTCCGCGAACAAAGCCCTAAAAGTATACATATCGTGGATACGGAAGTTATAAATATCGCATTTTTTATGTTGCTAATTTTAATCCCGCCCAACCAGTCGTAGATGAATCTCTCTGATAATCTATCTAAAGTAATATCCGTAAAGTCATTCAAGCAGAGGTGATTCAGCAGAAATTTTTTTATCTTTTACCTGAATACCAGGAAGTTTCTCCACTAGCGAGTGATCTCTGGGAGAAAACGGATGTCATTGAAAACAAAATACGGTCTAAGGACAAACATAAAGCTATATACGTACCTTCGTGTAGAACCCCAATGAAATTTCAAAATAGAGATAAATGACAAAGTTGAAAAATGTTAGTAATAGGAGTCATTAGGAAATCAAATAAGCCCATATAATTTTTCCCTCAAACGTCATGCCATAAAAGATCGGACTTGGCGTATCTGCGTAGACTTCTGTCGCTTAAACAAGGAAACGACTCCCGATAGTTTCCAGTGCGATGTACCGACGACATCTTATCTCTGATAGGTTAGAATAAATTTTTTTTCACCAACTTGGACTTACTTAAAAGCTTTTACCAGATACCATTACCTAAGTGATTGTACCTCATACACCGTTTTCAGCACACTCAAGGGACATTATCAATTTTTACGTATGCCTCCGGCTTACGTTGCGCCCCAATTACAATATAGTGTTTGGAAACTTTTAGGGGATACCCTACATGCTTATATGGTTGCTTATAATCTTTTCTAAATACCTTAGAAGTACATTCACATAAACTAGAGCTAGTGCTACAGGGACAAAGACAAATAATCTCAGAGTAAAGTATCTAAATGTGAGTTTTTAAAAACCGAACATGTTTATCTAGGTTTTATGTGTCTAGTCAAGGTCTTAAAGTAGTCCAAGGTAAGGTGTCGGCTATTCATAACTTTCCGGTACTTATTAACGTAAAAGGGGGATACAGCACTTTTGCGCTGTAGTGGGTATTACAATCGTATGTAAATATGTAACTCTTCAATCATGACAGCTCCTTTAACAGATCTTACGAAGAAGAGCGTAGATTTATTATGGTCTGAAAAGCATCAACAGGCGTTCGATATCTTAAAAGCGAATAATGCAGCTCACCTAACTTAAAAAATCCCTGATTTAAATAAGGAATTTTTTTTTATTGCAACAGACGCCTCAGACCAAGGGGTAAGAGGGTATTACTTCAGTAATATGATAAACAGGTTTCTTTCCTATAGCTTTTTATTCACGTAAACTAAAGCCCTCTGAAAGTAAATATGCAGTAATAGCAAGGAAGGGCTAGGTATCTTTAACTCACTAGTACATTTTAAGTTCATAATCTATGGCTATCCTGATAAAGTCCTTACCGAACATGAGTCCTTTACCGAGTTTTTCAAAGGCTTTAATCACAGTCCAAAAGGAACTCGGTGACAAATGATCATTCAGTTTATTGGAGCCAAGATAAGATATCTACCTGGGAAAGCAAATATCATAGCTGACGCATTAATCCCCCGCAATCCCGCACCATACAGCAAAGAAACCATTAATTGGACTAAAAGATATAGAAACATCCGTGCCTATTGTTAAAACCGTATCTAAACAAGAAAATTCCTTAACCCAAGAGATCGCGAGCATTGAATATCTGGGTTGGAGCGCAGAACTGTTACAAACTGAACAAAGCAAGAGTCAACAGACATGACCCAAACAATAAACACTTCGGACGGAAAACAGAGTCAGCAGCAATAAACCACAAACAATAAACACTTCGAACGGAAACAGGGTCAGTGGCTAGCAAAAAACAATAAACACTTCGAGCAGAAACCCTAAAGCAAAAGTATATTTAAAGTATGTGTATCAGAATAATGTAATCAAATGTAATATTATATGTAGGTCTGTGACGAGGAAAACCCGAAGAACACAGCAGATGACTAACGACCAGGTAGTAGTAATAATCTCTCTCATACCAATCGTCATAAACTGGTTGCATTCCGTCATCCAGGGTTCCCTCCTTTTTCACAGAAAGCCAAATCACTGTTTTACTGGCCTACAATGCTTACAGATATAAAAAGCACATAACTAATTGTAACACGTGTCATGAAAACAAGGGATACACTAAGACACCTGTCAGTTTGAGGGCCTATCCTGTGCCAAATCAATCCTTGAAAGAATATACGTAGAATTATTAACAGAATACGAGTCTGACAGAGGGAATAAAACACTTCTTAGTGTTAATAGTTCCTTGACACGTTATATAGAATTAATAGCACTAAAAACAAACACCGCAATTGAGTGCGTTAGGAATATTTATGAGTGCTAAATCAGTAAATATGGAATTCAACACATAATAATCTGTGACTCGGGTGGTGTAAATCATATAATCTCCTTAACACGTTGTGTGAATTCCTTTCCATTAAGAAAACCAATAATATATTTTTATCGCCCAGAGTCAATCGGTTTGGTAGAATAACGGATAATTAAATAGGAAGTGTCAATGTCTTACGAGTTACAACTCGTGATGTTGGATCCGAACTGGATTATAGCGGTTCTCGCGGTTTTAAATACCTTTATCATTTATATCTTGTATCTATAGAATTGATGCCGCAAGTAGCCTTATACGGTACGCCGCTAGAACACTTTTCCACATATTCAAGCCAACCATTAATTTATCAAATATATATAAAAGAAATATATAAATAAATAAATATAGAAAAATAAAATAAATATGGATACAAGTGGAGTCAATATAATACACTCCGTAAGAAAGTCGAATGGGGAAGGGTTACAAATTATAATAAAAAAGGAATCACGATAATATCAATAAGCAAAACGTAGCCATTAAATATCCAAATATATATGCGTAAAGATTTGAACTCTAACTTAACGCTTTAGTAATGACAAATAAGCTAAAGTTCAAACACATATCCAAAACCTACTGACATATTGTCTGTCCCGGTGATTTATATTCGTAGTCAATGAAAAAAAAAAAAAAAAAATTAAATAAATAAATAAATAAATAAAATAATAATAATAAAATAAATAAATAAAATAAAAGAGATTTTAAAGTCAGGAAGTCTAGAAGTGAAAATGTTATCTATGAAATAATCCTATATGAATCTTATACAGGGTAATAATATATATAGAATTTGTATGGAAACCTTTTTCATTAGTTTCAATAAGGAATATTTAATTTAACATAATCTTGCAGTTTTCCAACATGAAACTAATATATTGTTCAATTTTGGTACTGTATTTTTTTCGACATTCTTTTCGTGTGGGTCGAGTATTAAAAGACAATAAATTTATCCTAAAGTCGTATGTATTACAGCAAGTAACGTAACTCTTAGCTGGCTGAGAGCAATCTCCTGCGAAGTGACGACGTCCATCCATTGCCGTATCAGCATTTGTTCCTTTTAACCTCAATAATCTGCTTACACAGGCCTTCATCTCGCGATTGCAAAGCAGGTTTGCTGGAGAAAGGAATGCTTAGCCCGAACTTCTCATGGGCAAGGCGACGTTAGGTACAAATGTCTATCCGTTATGCGCAATGGCAACTTTAGCTAAGGAGTTGCAATCATTTTAAAATTAATAACAAAAATAAGCAAATAGAATTTCTATAACAACAAAAATGAATTAATTTTTTCTGAACCTCATAGACATTTAGAAGTATCAAGATATATATGTGAAATATTTACTTGCAACATTAGCCTATCACAATTCAAGTAAAACATTCATGGGAAAATGTCACATTTTCTTGAAAAACCCAAAGTTTATTTATTTAGAAATTAGTTACATAGTGGGGTTTTTTTTTTTTCGTTGCATCTCCTACCTATTAATAATGTTTTAAAAGTTAACCTCAGAGGATGTGCGCGAGAAAATGAATATGAAACTGTTGTTAGGGCACATAGGATCAAGATTTTTATCACAACTTAATTTCAGTTAGCATAGAGAAACATAGAATCATGATTAATCTCTCTTTGAACTCTTATGTTGCCTGGCAATCTTACAATTAGCTCCGTTTTCCACTTCTTGTCTAGTACTTACTACCAGTAATATCGAATTTTCTTTGAGATTCGTAATGATATCTATTTATTTTTATAATTCTGGATATTTTTACAAGTCATCATAGACCTGGATAGGTTCACTCATTGTTAATGCCATGGATAAAAAAGTTTGTACAGCGGACTCTTTTGAATCCCAAAATATCAGCGAATTCATGTGGGTTAAGTCTGGTCTAAATGGCTCTCTTCCCTCCCCTGTATTTGGATGTCGTCTGAATTTACTTTGCCCTTGTGACAAGTATAATTTCACTTGCAGGCTGATTAATGGAACCTGGTTACAGTATCCTGCAGTACGAGAGTTTCACATCGCAACTTCAACAAATCGTTCGTCGCAGCGGACGACTACAGTCAAGTAACAACCGCCTACAATGTGAAAGGAATAAGCACCATCATGGACTTCTTCGACCGACACCG
Source organism: Macrobrachium nipponense (assembly GCF_015104395.2). Classification (NCBI taxonomy): domain Eukaryota; kingdom Metazoa; phylum Arthropoda; class Malacostraca; order Decapoda; family Palaemonidae; genus Macrobrachium; species Macrobrachium nipponense. Next base: position 10,702,619 of record NC_087222.1, read on the forward strand.
TATCTCGTCGTTAATCTCGTTTTTAATGCGGAACGCTCCGGCGGCTGTCGGAATCGACTACAATAAGGGACATACTTCCGACAATTACGACCCGAAGGATATTCAACTCTACTTTGCTGGCGAAGGACTCGTGCTGGGATGATCTATTCATCGCGAACGTAATCGTGTAGCTTAGGATGCAGAGAATAACGTGAGCGCAAATGGAACGTTGGACCCGCCCAGGCAAATTTTCCCCTTGTTTTAACCATTGAAAAAGGCCGTTTCAGTGGCTATAGGTGGTTGTCTGGAACTGTGTAATGGACGAAAAGTGGTTCGAAAGCTAGTTAAATGTGAAGTAGTATAACCTCGGTCATGTATCCTATATATATAAATGATCATAAATAACAGAATCGAAATATATTTTTTTGCGTGTACGCACTAGGAATCTATATATAATTGATCATAAATAACAGAGTCGAAATATATCTTTGCGTGTACGCAATAGGAATCTCTTATATAAATGATCATAAATAACAGAATCTAAATATATCTTTGCGTGTACGCAATAGAATCTATTTAAGTGCACATATATTAATCATAATTATATGAATCCATATACATATGTATAAACAAATCAGGTAGCCTCTAATCAATATGTTACCTTTTATCTTACCAATATCTGCAGTTTATGAGTTAGTATATTGAATTACTAATCATATATAAACATTTAGCATAAAAATCAACGAATCAATCAGCATAACCATTAATAATTTTATCAATTCATATATGAAATTTTTTATCAGTTAAAATATGATTTTTTATCATGTTAATCTTCATTCTATGCAATTGTCAGAGTACATTAGTATTTTTCTGTAGCATATGTGTCTTAATGAAATGAAGTGAAAAACTGTATCATTATATATATCATGTATCACTATTATTTACCAATATCATTGTTTTATATTTTATTACTTGAATCAATTCATGTACACAATGAATTTTTATTTACTTATATATATATATTTCACATAGTGTCTGTATCACACTCCTATAAGTCAAATGCAAGTCAAGTTTGAGTAATATTCAGTGGTTGGTTTTGGTAGCTGACCGAGCTAATGTAAGTGTTTACATAATAAATATGGAATGTTAGTCCATATATATAAAGTCTAAAACTAAAGAGGTCAACCAGATTGCTTGCAGGAATGTGATCAGACTAGAGACGCTAAAGATGACGTATACAATAAGTATGTAGGCTAAGATAACATGCCGTCACCTGTAGTCATTCAATTGTTTATAAACATTAGTCCAAGCTCCCTGCTTGAGACAACTACCGCCTACGTGATCTGTAGCGTGTCTTCATTTGATTGTGTGTTCGTATGAAACTATGTCATTGTATGTATGTTCATATGTTCGAACTACTGTCTGTTCCTTCATAACTTGTAACAGAGATGGTAGACAGAGAGAACAGAGTCGATAGCTTTATCGTAGTAGGAATAGGATTAGCCATTATCATTGGCAGAAGCGATCGCTATCGTTATTAGAAGACTTGTACAATCATATCTGATCTTCAGCATGTAAAACTTCAGAAGAAATTATATCTATTTTTATACTAGTGATTTCTACAAGAACCTCACCGAACCATGAGTTTAACACATCGTCGTAAAGATAATACCGACTTCGTAAGTGATCTACAAAACCCCAGACACTCCATTGAAGATGGAAGTGCAATACCAACCGACTTAGCGTATAGATTATCGCTAGTCTAACATTACCTCATAGGGCGCCTTATCATACAAGGCACAAGCCCTAATATATATATATATATATATATATATATATATATATATATATATATATATATATATATATATATATATATATATATATACGATATAGAACCACAACAACATAAGTAGTTTGTTGGTTTAATACACGAGTAAGAGAAGATAAGAATAAACTTACCGAGTTCAGTCGTCGACTCCTGCTATGAATGTTGAATAGCAATTAACCTCGACGTCAGCTGGCGTATTTAGGCTTCAGGTGGTCAAAAAGTCCAGACCAGTCCTGTGTAAGTCTGTTAGCCTATTGCTACCTCCATATTCATGCATTGACATCTTAACTATGCACAGCGATCTAGTGACGGTAATGTTTACAGCAAAAAATGATACTTAAACTGATTCCTTCAAACAATGATGAGGTTTATCATAGAAAAGGTCGTCTTTGCGTCATATTGATGGGTAAAAAAAAAAAAAACTCCCTTTCGAAGTTTAGTACAGCATTCAGATATCTTGGTTATTTTTGTCCTCTCATAATTACTCGTTACATCATTTCCATTTGAATGACACTCATTTTCGTCATCATTCCTGCACAAAAGCAACCTCCTCACCGGCTGTCAAGGCAGATTCGAACAGGCTTCAAGGTAACGAATTAACTGGTGGATGAACCACCCACCTACAAATCCAAAAATCCAAAACAAAGTCCCCCCCCCCAAACTAACAATTAGTTCTGCCCAAAAGGAAAAGGTCTGTAGCGGATGATCTAAACATCACTGAAACACTGCTTCTTGAGAGTGACAATTTGGTAAACTATTTGTTGATGTAGCTAAAAAAAATTATAATAAATAGATATATTCACTAATATGTGACATAAAAATCATTAATATGTGACATAAAAAGTGTCTTATTAAATGACATTTTCATTACGTACGAAGAATTGATAAATTAAACATAAAAGTGACGAAATAAATGTACTACAGTATACACGTATATTTTATATGTGGTTGCTAAGTAAAGGAGAGAGAGAGAAAGTCCAGTGCCCACCCACTAAAACATTTTTTAGGTTTAGCCCTGACACGACAGATTTGTGTCTGCCTGCCTGTTCACACCCCGGAAGAGGTCAGTATTACAGGGGAACTATAGAAATCTCCTACAAGGTGCTGTAGCTGCGTATTAAAGCCAGCAGAGACCTACACGTTGAAGGAACCGAAAATACACACACACACATACACAACAGAGTCAGCACACACCGAGTCTGTAACACCGGCCACAGGTAGACTGTCGGGGCCGACCTCTGCCAGTGGCATACCGAACCCTCATAATAGTACTAATCAGCTTCTAAATATAGGTGGACTGAGAGAAGATAAGACGCAATCAAGTCCGGAAATCCTCCCAAACGTCCCACCAAATCATCATTGGAAAAGTCAGACTGACTCTCTTCAGATCAGAGACCGTGCTTCGTCAGTCTTAACCTAAAATCTCTTCACACTTCACCCTGTTTGTTTAGTTCCATCGGTGGTATATATATATATATATATATATATATATATATATTATATATATATATATATATATATTATAAGATTTTTATTGTGTAGCACAAAGGAACACGCACTGGTAGAAAGGTAAGTGAAAACAGGACATGAAACAAGTACTTCCGTAGTGTATTCTTGAAAGTGAACAATTACGAAAGGGACTTGTTCCAAGTCCCTGTTTCTTTCACCTTTCTACCGTGGATTTAAGGATAGATAATATATTTATAATTACCCATATTGTAATGAGAGAGAGAGAAGAGAGAGAGAGAGAGAGAGAGAGAGAGAGAAAGAAAGAGGTAGGAAATGCATATCGTCTGCGAACGTCCATTTGCGACCTCGCTCTGATGATAAGCAGAAAGGGTGAATAGGAATCCTGCAGAAAGAAGAAAAACACACTCAAAAAGGACAGAATGCTTCGGAGGAGAAAGTAACAGCGTTTGCCTACTTGGCCCCTCCCCCCCATCCCCTCCTCCCCCCCCTCCTCCTCCTCCTCG
>NC_087222.1:10711901-10744401 GCF_015104395.2 Macrobrachium nipponense
TCAAGAAAGCATACTAGTAAATTAAAGCTGCAGGTTATAGCCGAGGGTTAATAAAACGAATAACGGCCAGGCGGCAGTGATGTTTGGAACTGGAGAAATCACGCCTACTCAATGCTTATACAATGAAGTAATATGTGCATGTTTTCAACCAAACTTCGTTATGATAAAAAGTATCTCCGAATTACTTCTCTCCTAACAAATAAAGGCAATGAAGATATCGATAATATTCAAATCAGCCGAGATTTTGAGAATGTAAACAATATCAAATGCAAATGATGTACATGACGATGTTTATATTCTGTAATACAGTAACGATATGATATTAGTAATACTGTTATTGGATACAACAATCAAAACAACTTTTAAGTCATCATTATTATTGATATAGTTGTACTCATTAAAATTTGAAATAATCACTTTTCTCCAAAAATCATTTCGATTTGTAATTTAGAAGTTGTCCTATACTACAGATATGAGATAAATAAATATACGACATATATATATATATATATATATATATATATATATATATAATATATATATATATATATATATATATATATATATATATATATATATATTATATATATATATATATATATATATATATATATATATATATATATTCTCTATCCTTAAATCTACGGTAGAAAGGTAAGTGAAGCAGGGACTTGGAACAAATAGTACTTTCGTAATATGTTCTACATTTTCACAAATATACTACGAAAGTACTTATTCCGTGTCCCCCCCTGTTTTCACTTACCTTTTTACCATTGATTCAAGGATATTCTCAAGTGCGTGTTCCTTCGTGCTACACACGCTATATATATATATATATATATATATATATATATATATATATATATATATAATATATATATATATAATATAACAAAAGGCTACGTGCTGTCAAACGCTCGAATTGGCCAACATGGTAGACGGGGTTTCATATCGATTCTCATTACGAAAGCACCCAAGATCGAGGGTGACTTGTAAGGTCAGAATCGATATGAACTTATAGCGTCTCTGTTGGCTGATTGGATAGCGTCACTGACCGTCCTGATTTCGTCCCCGTCCACTTGGACGGTGGTTCGATCCCATGGGGGGACGAAATTATTATCAATTAAAAAATTCCCCTTCGGTACATATATGAAAATATATCATTTGGGAGGTAAAGTGAATTTAGATATTAAAGGACATTTGTAGCTTGAATTGATATATATATATATATATATATATATATATATATATATATATATATATATATATATATATATATATCCACTGATGGAACTAAACAAACAGGGTGAAGTGTGAAGAGATTTTAGGTTAAGACTGACGAAGCACGGTCTCTGATCTGAAGAGAGTCAGTCTGACTTTTCCAATGATGATTTGGTGGACGTTTTGGGAGGATTTCCGGACTTGGTGGCGTCTTATCTTCTCTCAGTCCACCTATATTTAGAAGCTGATTAGTACTATTAGGAGGGTTTGGTATGCCACTGCAGAGGTCGGCCCTGACAGTCGACAGTCTACCTGTGGCCGGTGTTACAGACTCGGTGTGTGCTGACTCTGTTGTGTATGTGTGTGTGTGTATTTTCGGTTCCTTCAACGTGTAGGTCTCTGCTGGCTTTAATACGCAGCTACAGCACCTTGTAGGAGATTTCTATAGTTCCCCTGTAATACTGACCTCTTCCGGGGTGGTGAACAGGCAGGCAGACCCAAATCTGTCGTGTCAGGGCTAAACCTAAAAATGTTTTAGTGGGTGGGCACTGGACCTTTCTTTCTTTTTTCTTTTTTTTCTCCTTTGCTTAGCCATCACATATAAAATATACGTGTATACTGTAGTACATTTATTTCGTCACTTTTATGTTTAATTTATCAATTGTTCGTACGTAATGAAAATGTCATTTAATAAGACACTTTTTATGTCACATATTAATGATTTTTATGTCACATATTAGTGAATATATCTATTTATTATTATTTTTTTTAGCTACATCAACAAACAGTTTACCAAATTCTGTCACTCTCAAGAAGCAGTGTTTAGATCATCCGTTACAGACCTTTTGGGGCAGAACTAATTGAGTTTGCGGGGGGGGGGGGGGTGAATTTGTTTTTGGATGTTTGTAGGTGGGTGGTCATCCACCAGTTAATTCGTTACCTTGAAGCCTGTTCGAATCTGCCTTGACAGCCGGTGAGGAGGTTGCTTTTGTGCAGGAATGATGACGAAAATGAGTGTCATTCAAATGGATGAGTAACGAGTAATTATGAGAGGACAAAAATAACTAAGATATCTGAATGCTGTACATAAACTTCGAAAGGGAGAATTTTTTTTTTACCCATCAATATGACGCAAAGACGACCTTTTCTATGATAAACCTCATCATTGTTTGAAGGAATCAGTTTTAGAGTCATTTTTGCTGTGAACATTAGCGCCACTAGATTCGCTATGCATAGTTAAGATGTCAATGCATGAATATGGAAGTAGCAATAGGCTAAAAGACTTAGACAGGACTGGTCTGAACTTTTTAACCACCTGAAGCCTAAATACGTCAGCTGACGTCGAGGTTAATTGCTATTCAACATTCATAGCAGGAGTCGACGACTTAACTCGGTAAGTTTATTCTCATCTTCTCTTACTCGTGTAGTAAGCTAACAAACTACTTATGTAGTTGTTGTTATATCTTATTATTATATAGATATATATATATATACATATAGATATATGATAATATATATAATATTATATATATGATATATAATTAATATATATACATATATATATATATATATATATATATATATATATATAATATATATATATATATATCATGTATCAAATATCATCCTACAGTAAATGTCTTAGTGTTCGTCAAACGTAAATAATAATAATGATAATGATAATAATAATAATTCTAATTCAAAGGCCCCTTTGGTGGGCTTGTTCAAGACGAATAGACTTCTTCATCTCCCGAATATAATAATAATAATAATAATAATAATAATAATAATAATAATAATAATAATAATAATAATAATAATAATAATAATAATAATAATAATACTTACAGGAGCTGAGGGACTGCGACCGGGTGTAAGAACCAGCAGCTAAAGCCGTGTGATCGATCGATCGATCGATCACTCAGCTGACAGAAATTGTCGCTGTGAGGGAAAGGAAATGTTACTAATGTCAGTCCCTGACATCTTTTTTTTCCAACCACTTTCAGAGTCCCTGCAGCTGTTCACTCACTGACCCTCTGTGGCAAGTGATTGCCTCCGGTTGGTTCCTCTGGCACTCCTGGGTGTCAGCTTCTTGTCGCTGCTGCTGCTGCTGCTGAGACGAGCGAGGGCCATTGCCCTGATCTAGGTCAAACTGGCTTTGAAACAAGGTCGTGAGCTCATCCTTGAATCCTTGACATGAAATTCAGTTCGAGTTTACACCTGTGACTGATTATACTCACCTGCAGATGGCTTCGGTGCCTCCTTTTGTTCATTTCTTACTGACTAATTTCTTTGTTCTTACTGTTTGGTCAGTGAGGTCTACCCCTTTTGACTGCATTTCCCTTTACCTCCTCTTCCTTCTTCTTCTTCTTCCTGAGGAAGACCATCGTATTCTATGGAACCTTGAATTTTAAGTCAGTGGCCCCTGTGGTGGCCTTCTTGTTCCGTATGAATAGGTTTCGTCTCCCAAATATATAACAATAATGATAATAATAATAATAAACCATAGAAATAGGTCCCTGGAGAGAGAACCCAGTGGTGACTACGGAACCTTGTTTACAGAATTGTAATAAAATTTGAAGAATCACGTATTTTAATCGAGCTTTCTGAGCAATAATAATAAATAATAATAATAATAATAATAATAATAATAATAATAATAATAATAATAATAATAATAATAAGGGCTAAAGTTATTCAGTACGAGAAAGACTGCTCGCAGACTCACTTTTGTGAGCCAATAGACAGATTCAGTAACAAAGCAAATGCTTAGCCCTGTGCTGTGTTCTAGTCATAACTAAGCAGAGAACAAGAAGCACCTTTAGTTTCCTTTAGAATTGTCACTTTATGAGAATGATAATAAAACATCTGCCTCACTCGCTACAAATATACTTGTGTCGTGACGAGTCGCTTCCTCTGAAAGCCAAAACTGCAGCATTCCATTCCCGCTTTCTTGGAATGCCCTGTGATGTGTCCTGCATGAGTAAGCTAGGTAAGATCATGGCCAAGAACACGAGAAGTTTTTTTGTTTTTTTTATTGATTCAAAACCAGCCTTTACAACATTAAACTAGAGGACTGATATTGCAAGAAGCCTCCTGGAAGACGGGGTCGTCGTGCAGCTGGAACTGAAGAAGTTCAAGGGCGAAGGTGCAGTGCATGAATGACTACCCTGATGCAATTCAACCTGTTTTAATATTTTACTTAAATTTTGACCTATCTATTCATGTGTTGATTTATCTGGTTTTCTAAGAACTTTCTGCATTTCTCTTTTTACCTTCTGTTACTCCTTTCGAATGACCTCCACAACATTCTTTGGAAGCTTCTTGAATTTCAAGTCTATAGTGACCCTCTTAGTGGGCTTCTTGTTTCTTTTGAATAGGGTTCTTCATCAACTGAATAATATGATAATAATAATAATAATAATAATAATAATAATAATAATAATAATAATAATAATATAATAATAATAATAATAATATAATAATACTGCTAATATTATATAATAATGATACTACTAATAATAATAATACAATCCAAAGCCAGCTTATTATAAATCATTCCCTCCTTACATTCGTCAGTTACAAGCGTTCTTATCTTACTTCCACAGTTGGATTTAAAAAACCAGCTGCAGTCATTAAGTTTGCCTCTGAGAAAGTTCGTAAAATTCTTGTTGTCATCAAAGTTCCCTCACTTGGGCTCATAAAGACGCGACACACAGGTAAGAATAGACGAATGAAATGGTTGTACTTTGTTTTGGTGTCTTATTTTTATTTATTTTATCTATTTTTTTTACTGGAAATAAACCAATTCTTCTTCCAACCTGAGCTCAACAATGTCAAGTTCTCTATAAACCACTAGAATGCACTGTTGGTCTTCTTACAGCAGAAATGAAATGTATACTACACACAGACAACACCCTATTTACGAACACTCTCTACATCCGATCGAACTTTCGGATCCAAACGAACGTGATTAGAATGGAGACTGTTGTCAGAGCGCTCCCCCTTGCCCCTGGAGTTCAAATTCTGTTCTGTACATAACTTGCTGTACGTACAGTGTACTATTGTGGTTTGGGATGAAAGAAACATACAGAACTGTATTGACTCTCTGTCGTACTGTACTTGAATAGGCATGAAGAAAAATGCAGTATGATCTACTTAACGAGCAGTTCAACGTAGTAACTCGTTCGTAAGTAGGATGGTGTCTTTAGACCATCACAAAAGCTGCAGTTTTGATAATTGCAACCTTACGATGTTTGCAGGATGCCGCTCATTTATTCACACATACATACATAACCATATCATGTATAATCAATACAGACGTATGTACTATGTCCTGCGTATATATTAAAAATAAGCCACTGATTTCCCTTGTCCTAAATGAAAATCCTCGTTGTCATAAGTCACAAAAGGACCAAGACACTGCATTGCTACAACACTTCATAACGACATTATTTCCACTCGACCTGAACACCAGTCATGTACCAAAACAACAAGGAATGTGTAATATGTAAAACATCTAAACCTAATGAGAGAGGGTTCAGCTGTTTATTTATTCTGGAGTGGAGGAGGAGCGCTCCAGGCCTCCTACCAACAGCACCACTGAAGGGATCAACAGAGCGTTAGCCTAAACTGTCACACAATGACAACCAAGCATCTGGATCTGATTTCACCATTGGAGAAGGAGGGAGGGATTCGACCCCAGACTAAAACCTACGATCACTTTGCCTCAGTCTGTTGCCTCTAATCTCCACAGCTTTTTTGTAAGACTTCGTTCCAGTAGTCTTCAAGAGTTTTTGTAATTATTTTTTAAATGTCACATTCAGCTGATGTGTCGTCTTCCTGGACCTTTGGAGATGACTTCCGTCCCGAACAACTGGGCAGGTGGGGACAGGTTGCAGACACCAGGTATTGGATGTTGAGCTCAGAGGCCAATCCCAAGAATCACCCAGAAATAGCGACGTCTACCAGCAGCAATCCTGTAAAAGCGAAGATGCATAAAGCTTAGGGAGATCGTCCGTGGACACCTTTGGAGATCCTTATCAAATAAGTGAAATGGAAAAGAGAATACATGACGTGTCTAGAAGAATTCCTGGGCATTCAAATTTGGATCCCATCATCAATGAAACAGCTGAAGGTCTTGAGGGTTCAACAGCTTTTGGATTAATAATAAGACTGGATTTTTCACACTGAAAAATAAGTCAAGCATCGTCACGCCTGCTGCGAGGGAGGCTGCCTGCAGCGTATGACGTACCCGAGACACCTGCAGTACAGATGCAGCAGGAGGCAGAAGAAGTTTCTGCATAGTGTTGGTAACCTTACCTTTTGCTGCCTTCTCTTCTTTCCCATGAATGAACCTCTTAGTTCCTGTGAAGGGAGATCTGTTTCCTATCAATGGACATCATACTCCCTATAAATGGACATCTATTTCCTATCAATGGATATCTATTTTCTATAAATGGACATCATATGGATATCATATTTACTATAAATGGACTTCATATTGACTATAAATGGACTTCATACTTCCTATAAATGGGGATCTGATTTCCTATAAATGGACATCATATGGGCATCATATTAACTATCAATGGACATCCATTTCCTATAAATGGACATCATATTAACTATCAAGGGGCATCTCTTTCCTATATGACTGTGTCCCCTTGTTGTCGCAAGAAGAAAAAGTGATTATATCATTCATTGCTCTGAACATCTTCTGTAGCCCCACTTTCAGTGAGTTCCTGAGCCACACTAACGTTGTTAGATTCAACAGCTACATTTCATGCAGTGCGACCCTTGTTGTCTTTGTCATTGACATTTGCACTAATTTTCTGTGACCTTTTAAAGCCGCTAAATGAAGTATTGTTTCTCCTTCTTTAGCTTATGGGGCTACAATAGGAAAAGTAAGTTTAACTTAGCTTATGGGACTTCAATTGGAAACTAAACTTAACAAATTTTATGGGACTACAATAGGAAACTAAGCTTATGGGACTACAATAGGAAATTAAGCTTACTTAATCGTATAAGACTTCAATAGGAAACTAAGCTTAACTATGCTTATGTGACTTCAATAGGAAACTAAGGTTAACTAAGCTTATGGGACTTCAGTAGGAAACTATGCTTATGGGAGTACATGATAAAATGAAATTTTCTAAAGTCCAGTTCAAAGGGATGTTCAGATTTTGTAGGGAAAATGAGGAGGAAATTAGATCCAATAAAATTGCTACGAGTCTTCAAGGGAGGATGAAGAAGTTTTGGAGAGAAATAGATAAGAAAAGAAAGTCCCAAACATTCTTACCAGACATAATAAATAATGTGAGTGGTTATGAAAACATTGCCGAGTTATGGAAAGAACATTATTCTGAGCTGTTTAACGACCCTACTCATCCTGTCCCAGACCCAATAGAGAATCAAGGTAGGAGAGATGTTACAGGGGCAAATGTCAATGAAATTTCGAATGCTTTAAATTCTCTGAACATTTCCGGTAGCCCTGGACATGACGGGCTGACCCTTCAGCACTTAACTGAGGCTCATCCGGTACTTAGAACTTTACTAAGTTTATTCGTCACTTCCTGTTTCTGTCATTCCTACTTACCAAGAGCTCTTATTATGGCTATACTCTCTCCTTTGATTAAAGATAAAAACGTGGATCACAGTGACATATCTAATTATAGGCCGATAGCTCTAGCCACTGTTATCTCAAAAGTTTTGGAAGCGATTATATTGGAGAGATGCAAAAAGCACTTACTGACAAGTGACCACCAGTTCGCTTACAAATCCCATCATGGAACAAAAATGCCAGTTCATATTCTTAAACACGTAACCGAGGAGTATAATGTTCGTAAAGCACCTTTATTTGCTTCATAGATATGTCTAAAGCCTTTGATAAAGTGTCTCATAAGATGTTATTTGAAGTACTACTGTAAGAGAGAAATGTTCCGTGCTATATTATTAAACTGCCAGGTGAGTTGTATAAAAATCAGCAAATGATTGTCAAATGGGGCCATGTATTTTCGAGTGACTCTTCCCCTTCATGTGGAGTGAGACAGGGAAGTTCACTTTCACCTTACCTGTTCAATGGATATGTTAACCTCTCCTCAGAGACTGGAAGGGTGTAAATAAAATTTACTTCTTCGAAGCATGTTGGTAGCTATGTCCTTAGAGTAGTAAGGCACTGAGTTACTTTCTCTCTCTCTCTCTCTCTCTCTCTCTCTACCAACCGACTGACCCAACATAATTAACTGGGGTAGCTAAATCAGACTCCTGAACTACAAAAATACATTTATTTAGGAATAAAAGGATTAACTAAATCAATCAAGTTCTCAAAGAAACAAATGTTTAACTGAATAAGTTAAAATTCAAAATCCATATAATGCACCATGGTTATTCAAACAGAAAACCTAAATAACCCTGGGAATTGGACAAAACCTGTTCACCTCTTTCTCTACAATAACTAACATTAGTTTGCTCATAAAATAGGCAATTAGAAAAGTCATAGTCTCCCACACCATTTCCACGGAACTATCAGTTAAGTTCCCATTGAAGTTGCCAGATGGGCCAGAGACGTCAGTTTGGAAAAAAGAAAAGAAAAGGAACCCCACATAAATAAATTGCAAATAAACTAAAATGATATAAATAAAAAAGTCATATGGAAAAGGATATCTCTGAAATAAGGGTTTAAAGTACGCTTACCCATTGCAGCTGTGAGCAATAACACTAAACTAAAATACAACTGCATATGGCCATCCTCCATAATAGGACTCTTCTACCGACTTGGGTGCTTCTCCAACTTAGTTATCTTACCTTCCCATTATGTAGGGGAAACAGCTCGTATGTACACAAGCACAAATTTTCTCACAAGACACTCCCCATAATATGACTTCATTGATTCGTCACTGGAACAGATGCATGACGTCATATACAGTTCATTATCACACCCATAAAATCTACCCAAAACCAGATCCTTACTTCCGCTCATGCACGGACATAAGCCGTGGCTTGTCTTGATGAGGCAGCGACTTCCACCTGGCGCCACCCCAAGTGCTGTGTCAGCATTTCTGGGACTCACTTTGTCTCTGTGGGAGCTAACGCTGAATCTGTCATTTTAAGACTCCGCTTGTTTCCATGGGAGTCAAAATGATGATATCTATCGTTTCAAAGAATGTCATCACTCATCACATCAGCTTATTAACCATTGATAAAAAAAAAAAAATATATATATATTTCTTATATATGGATGACCTCTCGCATAGGCTGAGTCAAGTTAAAGTGGAATGTTATTTAAACAACATGATTTTAAACCATTTGTTGTACGCTGATGATATTGTTTTATTTTCTCCTTCAGTAGGTGGGCTGCAGCAGCTTATAAACATTTGTTGTGATTTTATGTCTGACAGACTTCTGTTGTTAAATGTAAAGAAGACCAAATGTATCATTTTTTCTAGGAGTAAGATCTGCCCAAGTAATGTATCACCTACTGTTGTAACAATGCACATATAAATTTCGTACTGGAAATGAAGTACCTAGAATCTTATCCTACTGCTCAAAATTCGGACGATGCCTGTGTAGAATATTTGTACAGAGGTCTATGTGCAAGGGGCAATATGATTTTAAGGAACTTTTCTAAATGTAGCGATGATGCCAAGAAAATGCTTTCTCAGAGTATTTGTACAAGTTTTTATGGCACGTCTTTGGTTGTCAGAGCGAAACAACAAACTATGAATTAGTTGAGAGTATACTACAACGATAGCCTACGAAGGCTCTTGGGCATCCGCTCTTTTTTGTGGCTTTTGGTCAGCCATCTTTTCAAGAACTGAGACGCAAAACTATAACATGCTATTTGCAAAGGCTGAAGAATTCTGAAAACTGTATTATGAAGAAGGTTGCCCACCCAGTTGACTTGCATAATTCAATCATTTTCAAACACTGGAAAAGCCTCATTTATGCTTCGTGCATTTGGTGCGCTCCTTATGCAAGAATATAGTATTTCTTTGTTTTGTTCTGATATGCTACATATGTATATGCCCTTTTAGTAGGAAGAATCACTTAGTTTCATTATCCGCATTTCATTCATATCATCATTTTTCACCTCTCTTTCATAATCTTTTCTCATACTTGTTTTAAATTTTATCCTTTTAGACTTTGGAGGCTTTATATGTATGTTTATGTATGTGTATATGTAAGTGTTTGTCTATGTCCATTTATGTCCGTAATAAAGCTTTTGAATTTGAATTTGAATTGATGCGAAATAATGAAGTTACCAGGAGGGTGGGTGCATAAACAGAGCTGTTTCTAATTCCTGAGGCAGTACCTATGCTACTACATAGTCTATTCTAATTGTCCTTCTCTTCCTATGTCCTTCCTCCGCCATAACAATTTGAAAGGAAAGAGCGAAGAAGAAGCAGATCACAATAGAATCAATGCCTCAAACTTCCAAGAAGACTCCATGATGAAACGAGCAGGGAATCCCTCTCTCTCTCTCTCTTAACATTTCAAAGTCTCTGATAAACTGTTCATAGAGATTTTCATTCAGTCATTCCATCAATCAGTCGATCTCATCTGCAACTGAGGAGTTTTTTTTATCTGTCTGAGATTCAGAAAACAATACTTACTCATTGCTTTTGGAAGGTCAACATCTGACTGACTGCTGCATTTTTTTTATCATGAGATAATTTCGGTGATATACTTGTTCTCTTGACTTGGGGCTAAAGGTTTTGATGTTGAGTTTGGTCATGAAAGATGCATTACCCTCTATTCCGTAAGTGTTTGTTCCTTTTGACTGACAATTGGCAGAAAGTGTTTCATTTCCATTTGTCTTTATTTTGTCTAATTTGACGTTGGTTTATTTGCGTCAATTTTTCTATTTGCTTTTGTGTTATTTTTTTCTTAGGCATCTTTATTGGCAAATTTATCCAACTACTACAAGTTGAATGAATCTTTTGACTGACTGACTTTGCCATTTGATTGCAACTGTCATCACTGTGAGTGTAGATACAGTATACCTACACTTTCAGTATCATAGGTTGTGTGCATCTGAAGCATTACCAAAATGCAGATAAAAAAAGATGACAATTAAGTTGACATAAGATTTTTATTCTCAAAAAGCAAATGTTTTTCCATTTCCAATATGAAACCTTCTTACCAAAACTACTTCATTATTGTTGCATAACATGGCTAATAAAACAATCAGTGCAAGTAAGCATCCAGTGTATTTGCAAAGCTTAAACAAATTATGCATCCTTGGCATTTCGGTATTTCCATATAGATAGATAGATAGGTAAGTCTACTGATTGCACTACTATTGTTATAAAAATGCAACAGGTTCTCACATATGGTCTGAGAAAAGGATATAAAAGATAAACAAATAAATCTCAAGAGTCATAAAGAACTCAAAGCAGAACAATGAAAACAATTACATATTATACAACATTTTCAACATTGTCACTTTTACAAGTGGAACTTTAAATGCAGCTAAGTGAAGAAGAAGCCTTAATGAGTGTAAAAACATTTCAGCTGAACCTTCATGAAATCCTTTGACTTTCTTCACCTGCAAAACAACATAATGGAAACTGATAGACATATTATATTCTAGAGAACAAAAACTAACAAACAATGATAGCAACAACATCTAGAAAGCCGAACAACACCTTTCATCAGTTTTGTCATTTCCTCATCTATCTGTGGACAGATTTTGGAATGTTATTTGACGCTGTTCTGACTTATGATGATGATCTGAAAATGCCCCCAATACTTGTCACATTCGCCAACAACCACCTTTTGGTAGTGGCCTGCAAACTAGAGGTACTTACAGCTTTCAAGAATGCAGCAAGAATAATTATATATATATATATATATATATATATATATATATATATATATATATATATATATATATATATATATATATATATATATATATAGAAAGTAGCATACCTAGAATTATGGAAGAAAAATTCTCTATACATGTGTGGAGAGATTCCTGGTGAATATGACCTTAATATTAGAACCACTGAAAAAAGCATAATATTTCTTGATTATTTATCCAATCACTCGAAACCAACACTTTGACACACCAGAGAGAGAGAGAGAGAGAGAGAGAGAGAGAGAGAGAGAGCGAAGAGAGAGAGACGAGAGGAGGAGGAGAGAGAGAGTGAGAGGAAGGAGAGAGAAGGAAGAAACAGGGAGGGGGATTGGGGAGGGGGAGGTGTTGAAACAGAAGGGTATATAAAGGCACATTCAGTGACTTGTAACACGGAAGTCTTCCGCACAGAGGTCTTCTTCTTTTTCTTCTTCTTCCTCCTCCTTCTCCTTCTCCTCCTCCTCCTCCTCCTCCTCCTCCTCTTCCATGATTCCTCAGCAGTGAGTGATTTCTGGTGAAGCCCCCCACCCCTTCCCCATTTGGTTTTTCTTTTCTTCATCATTTGTGTTTTTCTTCTTCTGCCTCTGCTTCTTGTTCTTGTTCTTGTTCCTCTTCTTTTTCTTCTTCCCTTTCTCTTTTTTTCTTTTTCGTCGTCCGTTTCTTCTTCATCTTTCCTTTTTCTCTTTTTTTCTTCATCTGCTTGTTTTTGTTATTGTTGTTGTTGTTGTTGTTTTTTTCTTCTTCTTCTTCTTCTTCTTCTTCTTCTTCTTCACTATCAGCATTGACCACAACGTCATGTGAATCATTAAAAAGACGGAGGTATTTGACTTTCTTGTTCTTGCAGAGTTGCTTCAGTCCTTCCACATCTTCATCATCAATGTTTACATCCTCAGTCGAATGAATCGTCATTTGTCTCAAAGGCGGAAGAGTCAGCGACTGGAGTAGGAGCTTCAGTTCAAGACCTGAGGAAAGACAAAAATGGCAAGATGTTATTATGATTTCCTAATCTACTTGACCTACATACCTGCTCTCACTCTTACTCAACACTCACACACACACACACACATACACGACTGACTATATTGAAGACAAGCAGTATAACTAATCTGTTACTATTTTTATTGTATGACTATATATATTATATATAATATATATATATATATATATATATATATATATATATATATAGATATATATAATATATATATATATATATACATATACATATATATATATATATATATATATATATATATACATATATATATATATTATATATATATATATATATACATACTATATATATATATATATATATATATATATATATTATATATATATATACATATATATATATATACATATATATATATATATAATATATATATATATATATATATATTATATATATATATATATAATGTGACTAAGAAGAATCACTGAAGAAATAATACAATGATAACTGTGATGAAATAATAATAAGGAGGAGGTTAAAAGAGAAATAGCATAAAATGTAGTTAATTTCAATACTGTTATTATTATTATTATTATTATTATTATTATTATTATTATTATTATTATTATTATTATTATTATTATATTATCATTAGTATTCACCATGAGAGAGAGAGAGAGAGGGAGAGAGAGATAATTTGTCAAGTCTTCTTTTCCCTCGCCTCTTGCTTCTTCTTCTTCTTCTTCTTCTTTTTCTTCTTCTGCTTCTTCTTCTCATTCTTTTTCTTTTTCTTTTCATTATGCTCATAATGGAAGAGGAGGCGGAGGAAGAGGAAGAAGAAGAGGGAAAGGAATAAGAACAGTTTCTTTCGTGATGGTTAACTTTTGATGATACTACTGCTACTACTACTACTACTACTACTACTACTACTACTACTACTTCTACTACTCACCTTTGTCTAAGTCAATTATTAAATAATTGGTTCCTCCTCCTTCTTCCCTGATGGTTGTTGGAAACGTTCTGTTTATGACTTCGGCAAAATTGCGATCCTCAGGAGCATCTGACGTGACGTATAGTAATGTCAGTTCCTTTGGTGGAGTCACGAGAGACAGGGGACTCAGGCTCTCCAAGTCTTCGTAGCCATCCTCACTTGATGTGACGATTGTCATCGCAGATGCTGCCTGCAGCTGCAAACTCCTGCTCACTTCTGTGTTTGTGGCAGTAGACATTGACAATGTCCTGATGCTTCTTTGTTTTCTTTATGGAGAAATAGGATGACATGATTGCATCAAAGTTCTGAAATACATTTTCAGGTAACGCTTGCTTAATCTCCTCTTCAAAGCTTCTTACATCTGCCTCGGAGAATTCATATTTTTCTTCCATGTAATGTTTCAGGGACCATTTTCTGTACAGTGCATCAAATTTCTCCAGCAATTCTTCAGAAATTCCTGTCTTGTCGGAGATTCTCTTGATCTTGTGCCTTTTCAGCTGTAAGTAAACTGATGTCCTGGTGCTCATTTCATCCATTTGATCTGGACACTCAATGTAAAGGAGAACGAACAGGTTGAAATACAGTGGGGTTTGCAGGATGGCTATAGTGTCAGTGCTCATTTCTTCTATCCCCTGAAGCAGCTCCTTTTTCATTTGCTCCTGTTGGGTGACATCATCCTTCATCAGGTGGCCAATGAGCTTTTCTGTGAGTGATTTCATATCCTCTTCCTGAAGACCTGAAACCTTGAGGTTGATTCTGGAACGTTTTCCTTTGTTCACAATTTTCGTTAGTCCCTCGGTGTTCCCTGGCCGTGTTGTGACAACAAACTTCATCTTATTTGAATTAAGGGCTAACATATCTTCAAATAGACTTTTAGATTTCTCATTGGCCTCATCATAGCCATCACATAAGACCAAGCACTTTGAATCCAGGACTACTGATCTGACAAGGTCAAAGGGAAATAGAGCAACAGTTTTTGTGACCAAGTTTTTAAGGTAGTCATCAAAGTTGTCGTGGTCATGATTTCTGAACTGCATACAGAGCAGAAATGGTAAGGAAGAGAGTTCTGGCACATCCATCGTCTTCTTGCACCATTCCTCTGCATAGGAACAAAGAATTGTGGTCTTTCCAGAACCTGCATCGCCAGAAATAATCACAACTTCAGGGTCTTTTCCCATTCGGTCTTTAATGTTGAAGATTTCTTTTTGATTCACAATGATACTTTTATTGCCATGGAGACCTTTATTTAACTCCTGATCATCAGCCAGTTGTAAAGATACCATAATCTGTCCTGGATCTGTTGTACCATACTGAGCGAGCCAGTCGTAGGGCAAAATCTGACAGAGGCGTTCATTAAGAGACAGGAGTTCTGCTTCAGATGATTCTTGTATCAAGTCATAGAACTCACTCCTAAACTCTCCTATTTCATCTTTAAGCCTTTGTACATCCTGGGGGTTTGAGGGATCATATTTCTCACGGACCTTTTCTAGGAGCTTTGGGAGAGCATCTTGGATCTCTGCTTTAAGCTGGTCAGTGTCAGAACCACGAGATGGAAAGAGAGACTTGAGTTTCTCAAGAGTTTCCTCGAGCGTTGCTTGAAAGTCTCTGAGTTTACTTTCCAATTCTGGTTCGGACATATGAGGCTCTTCGTGGCTAACAAAGTTCCTCTCATCTTTGATCTTTTTTAATAACCCTTTTAATTCATCACCAGGGTCATTCACCCCCTTTTGCCAAAGAGCTTGACAGACTTTATTCATCAATGTGATGTCCAGATCTTCTGGAAGCTTATCTGTAAGATTTGTTATTTCCTGGACATTGAAAGGACATCTCCTCCCTTGAAGTGGAACTTGGTTGTCGGTGAGAATCTCTCGGATGCTCCTGTGTTGCCCGTGGAGAAAGTGGAAGGTGTATATGAGGTGAACCACCTTCTTTCCGTACCTCCTCACAAACAGGGTCATTTTGAAGGTTTTGAAGTCATTTGAAGAAATAACAGGTGCTGAGGAAGCCATTTTGCAGAAGACTTCAAGAAGAGCCAACCTGAGGAGAAGAAGAGAACAAGAGCAGTTAAGAAGAGGAAATAGAATGAGAGAAACATCAGTAATAATGATAACAAGAGAAGGAGCAGTAACATCAGCTTCAACTTGACTCCTCATGATGAGATCAATTGGAGGAGGAGGAGGAGGAACCAGAAAGAATTTGAGGAATTGGAGGA
This sequence comes from Macrobrachium nipponense, assembly GCF_015104395.2. Taxonomy (NCBI): domain Eukaryota; kingdom Metazoa; phylum Arthropoda; class Malacostraca; order Decapoda; family Palaemonidae; genus Macrobrachium; species Macrobrachium nipponense. The sequence goes on from NC_087222.1 coordinate 10,728,142, forward strand.
AGGGAACAGATTGATGGATGGAGGGGGAGACTGAAGAAAGAGAAGAAAATAGACATTTCCCTTAGGTTAGGTTATCCTAGATAAGTTTAGTTTTATAAGGGGCTTCCGCTTATATAGAAATAATGCTCCGATTTTTATGAAATTATTATATTTTATACATATATATAAGGTGATGTTCCCCAAAAAATTTCAGTGATCGAATGATTATTTTGGTTTTTATTGAAAAAATAAGAAAAAATAAAAAAAATTAAAATTGTAACTCTTCCTTCATTTTTAGAGCTATTGCAATGCGGCTTTATACACAGAAAGTATAATCATAGTAGAAAAAAAATGTTGTGAACAGTTTTTCCATTTTTTGCTTTTTTTGGATGGGAGGCGAGGGGGAATTTTCCCCCCCAAATTTTGTTGATTTGGTTATCACGAGTTCCTCACCAACCTAAGAAAAAATCTAGCACCAACAAAATATTCTCCTTTCTTTCCTCTTTCCAATGGTATATTTAACTTTAAAATTGGCCTTCAAATAAAAAAAAAAAACCAGTTAGCGTTTGAAGTGCCCCCCCCCCCCCAAAAAAGTGAAAACAAAAACTGAGAAAAATGGCCGTAAAGGTCAAGAAGTGTTTTTTTTTGGCACTCTTGGAAAAAAACTGATCTTTGAGCAAAACCATGATACAAACAAATGTTAAATACTCACTAGTGCTTAGTTCAGAATGCCTTTCCTTCTTTCTAATAGTTCTAAGTGTTTTTTTTTTTTTTTTGCTTGGTTTCCGGCAACAAGTCCCCCCCCCCTAAAAAGGGGTATTATTTGCTTGAGGCAAGGCTATCATCAAGTACCACCCTACTGATCTTTGTTGCCTGTTTTGAAACCAAGCAAGTAAGAATTTGTCATCATATACTCCCTTTTCATGTCCTTTATTACTTTCATCAACTGTGAGTGTAACTGTGAAGGTGAAAAAACCTCAGCAGACGACGTATAGGCAATGAGGGCGGGGCTCTCAGCGGCCAAAAAAGAGCTATGTTATTGTTGTTGGAAAGTGCCAACAATGGTGGTGCAATGCGACGCTGCCACGTCAACAAAAAAAAAAACAGCCCACCTTCGACCCTTTGTCTCTTTTAGCAAAATTTGCTAACGGGCCATAGTTGCACGATTCCGTTTCGGCATATTGTCTCACTTTCACTCAGTATACACAAATGTATATAAATTGTATTTAGAGTTACTTGAAGTAGTAAAACAACCAAGCAAAAAACATGGTAAATAGCGAAAAAATGCTCGGAGTAAAGAGCAGCATACCTCCCTTTTTTGCAACTCTGGGACACACTGACTCCCATGGCTCCCTGCTGCCTGCTGGGCATGCTACCCGCTCAGAACACCATACACCAAGGAATCAGCCATTGTTGGTGCCAGATGTAAGAGATTAGGCGAAATAAAAATCAAAGTAATTAATAAATTGGGCAGATAAAGGACAAAATGACAATAGTCATTAGGAGCCAAACGTCAGCCCTATATCACAATTTTGCCTAGGAAAAGTCAATTTTGGCTGGGAAAAAGTCACAATTTCGGTTAGGAAAAAAAGTCAGAATTTTGCTTAGGAAAAAAGTCAGAAGGGTATGGGTAACAGAAAAGTCACAATTTGGTCTAGGAAAAACACACAATTTTGGCAAGGAAAAAAGTCAATTTTGTCTAGTAGTATAGATACACAATTTTGGCTGGTGGAAAAAAATCTAAATTTTAGGTAGGAAAAAAGTCGCAAATTTGGATAGGAAAAAGGTCATGGGAAATAAAATTAATTTTAATATTTCGAAAAAATGCTTTTGCCACATGATAACAGAGGTGTTGCTCATGTCTTAGGGCCATTTAACCAGATTTTGAGAAGAAATTCATAAAAAATCAAAGAGGAAGCCCCCCTTAGGTTACGTTCAGGGTAGGTTATGACTGGTTAGGTTAGATTAAGTTTTTCAGACTTTGCCCCCCTCAGTTGGCTACTCCTTGGCCAGCTGGCAACCCATTCCCTTTCACAAATCGCCCCCTTTTCCACTCATAGAGGGTGTATACATACATACATACATACATACATACATACATTACATATATATATATATATATATATATATATATATATATATATATATATATAATAGATATATACATATATATATATATATATATATATATATATATATATATATATATATTATATATATATATATATATATATATCTTGCGAGGTCAAAATGAAGCTCGTTTAAATACTTGGAGAGAAACTCCTACAAAGGGAAACATAGCTACCCCCCCATCCATCGTTTCCTTCAAATGTCACCTCTGAAGCTAACTGAAAATCAAATACAAACCGCCAGTACAAAAATATACTTTCTATTTCCCAAAATAGCTAACATGAAAATGGGATAAAATGAGTTAGGAAATGTCTAAACAAAAATTTTAAACTATCATATTCTTTCCAAAATCTTATCTCTTTCTGTCCGAAAATTCATAGTATATCAGAAGTCAAAACAAGTCTAGAGAAATCCCATTTTTCTATATGGTGACTTCTAATCCATTTGAAAATGAGAATATAATTATCAGACAATTAAATGTTGAAGTTCGCACCTCACTACCCCTCTTCAGAAGCTGAACTTAATGTCACCAGAAAGGTGTTAACTTTTCCAAAGTTTTCCACTTTACCTTACAACAGACCTCCAACGCCTCTTCTGTGGCATGTTCCACACACAATCAATCAATATCAGGTAGTAATCCTTTAATTCTCATACCAGAGATTATATCTCTTTTTCTGTGACCCACGTATGTATGCCCACTAACAGATGATAGGGAAACACGCATGCTACTTAACATACAAATGAGCTCACGCTAGTTTGTTCCCATGTAACTCGGTAACCTTTCCCATGGGTATCTCATGCCTCTGGAATGTATTCACGACCTTGTTTATGCACACGGCATGTTTTCTTTTTGTTTTTGATCTCAGCATTTCTGAGGAATCCAGCGTTTCCACCTGTCTCTAACCGGCAAGAGCTAAGGTTATCAACCCCACCCTCCCCCATATTTTAATATATTGTCTATCCTTTCCCTCCCCCTACTAGTGCCTTAAGATATATCATACACCGGGAGTTAGGATATCTATACCTTAGTGACTACTACGTAGTTGGGTGGTCTTCCACCAGGGTGGCGCTGCAAAGCAGCATTACGGCGGCAATCTTTAGAGGTCTGGTAACCCCCAAATTGAACAGGGGATTAGTGCCATTGTGAATCTTTTTATAGTTAATGTTTAATGGGTACATGTTTAGCGAATTTCAAGGGTTTCATGCGTAAGCATTTAGTAAATGTTAATAAGTAAGTGTTTAGTGAATGTTTATTTTAGGGTTTTGAATGTTTTGAGGATGTATAGTGCATAAGTATTCAGGAAATGCTACTGAGTGTTTAAGGCTTAGTGAATGCTTTGTGAATGTTAGTGAATGTTTAAAGAGCCCTCAGGGCTTTAGTGAATGTTTGTGAAAGTTTAGTGTGTAAATATTCAGTGAATGATTAGTGAGTGTTGAGGGTTTAGTGAACGTTTAGTGTATAAGTATTTAGGATTTAATAAAGGTTTGGTGCATGTTAGTGTTTAGTAAATGTTTAGTATGTATAATTATTCAGTGAATGTTTGGTGATTAGGGTTTAGGGAATGTTAGTGTGTAGCATATGTTTGGTGTGTAAGCATTCAGTGAATGTTGAGTGTTTAGGGTTTAGTGAATGTTTAGTGAGTGTTTTGGGTTTAGTGAATGTTAGTGTGTATTGAATGCTTGGTGTGTAAGTATTCAGTAAATGTTTAGTGTGTAAGTACTCAGTGAATGTTTAGTGAGTGCTTAGGGTTTGGTGAATATTTTAAAATGTTAGTGTATAGCTAATGTTTAGTGTGTAAGCATTCAGTGATGCTTTGTGAGTGCTTAGGGTTTAGTGAGTCTTTATGGTTTAGGAAATGTTAGTGTTTAGGGAATATTTTGTGAATGGTTGTGTTTAGTGAATGTTTAGTAAGCATTCAGTGAATGTTTAGTGAGCATTCAGTGAATGTTTAGTGACTGTATTGTTAATGTTAGTGCTTAGTGAATGTTTAGTGTGTGTTTAGTGAGTGTTTAATGAGTGTATCTATTGTTTAGAGTTTAAAGTGTTTAGGGGTTTCATGAGCATTTAGGGTTTAGTGAGCGTTTAGGGTTCAGTAAGTATTTAGTGAAAAGTGAGTGCTTAGTAAATTTGGTGCACAGGTGAATACTTTATGCATGTTTTGTGCTTAATGATGCTTAGTGATGTTTTGTGCTTATGAATGCTTAGTGATTGTTTAGTGTTTAATGAAGGTTTAGGATTAAGTGAGTGTTTAGTGAATGTTTATGATGTTTTTGTTTGGGGTACAGTGAATATTTAGTATGTGTTTAGTTTTTTAAGAGTGTGGTAGTGAGCATTTAGTGCATATTGAGTGCCTAGTGAATTTTGAGTATTCAGTGAGTGTTAGTGTTATTGAGTGTTAGTGGTATGTTAAGTAAGTGTGGTTTGGTGTGTGAGTGGATAGTGTGCGTTTTTAGGGAGTGTAAGTGCATTGTGAATGTTAGTGTTTAGTGATTGTACATTACTGTTTAGTGAGTGCTTAGTGACTGCATGTAAAGAAAGTCCTGCCATTTACAGGAACCATTTATGCTAGACACTGCCTCAGATCCAAGAACAGATGCTTAGGCCTTGACCACAATGGTTGGAGTCTTAGGCCAACCTGTTTGTAAGGTAAGGTACTTTTTCTCTGTGAAATTGGGTCCAGTAATATAATTATAATAATATAATAATAGTATAGTATAGTATAGTATATTTGTTTGTCCTTATTTGTTACAAATTCATAGTATAAACAGAAAATTCGCCAAAGCAATTTAATGCTTATATGGCGATAACATAAGGCAAGTTTACTGGTTTTTCATAAAAGTTATACAGACTTACAAGCTAAAACAGAGACATAAAAATACATGGGTCGAGCCTATTTTGACAAAGGGTTATAAACTAAGTAAGATATAATACTAAGTAAGCCATTAAAATACAAAAAGAAGGCAAGTCCAGCTTGCAACACAAAAAGCATTCATACAAATGCCAATAAAATAACACACACGTCCAGCTTGTGTTCCAAGGAATAAAAAATACCTGGGTAACTAAAAGGAGTCTTTAAAAAAGCACAGTTCAACACCCTTAAAATACCTACTGTTGTGGCAAGTAACAGTTTTTTTGTAATTTCTGAGAGAAACATAAAAGGAATCTTCTAAAAGCTTTCTGTCAAGTTCATTGTTGAAGCCCAATCAGCTGATAGTGGAGGAATCTCCTTTCAACCTCCGTACGTATGATAGGTGTATGATAACCACGGCCCCTAGTAGCATTATCATGGGGAACTCAAGTTGGGGCGTAACAAAAGATCATAAAGTAAGGCAGCTCACCTATAAGCAGTCTTCTCAAGAACTTGAATAAGCTTAGTTTATACAGGCTACTTATGTTTAGTATTTGCAAACGTGTTATATAGTTCCGATGTGCCCATCACCGGTCTTCCATCCTCATATCTGACTCCCAGAATTATTCTTAACAAGTTGTTTTGACACGTACCTTCAATCTCTTAAGCACAGTAACAGGTGCCGAGCCCATATTAAGAGGTGGTTATTCAAGTAGGGGAGCACTAGAGCATAATATAGTTTAAGCAATATGTCAGTCGGCACGAAATCACGAGTACTAATAATTGCTCCAGTTATACGGCTGACATTAAGTGAGACATTGTTAATGTGTTTTGTATATGTCAAGGTATTAGTGAGAGTCAAGCCTAGGTATTTGAAGTCGTTACCCATTCAATAATGCCACCAGCGAAGATAGGGCGGGAAGTTCTTGGGAGACCTGGTCAGGACAAAACATCAACTTACTCTTACTAGTATTAGGAGTTAGCATATTTGCTTTTAAGTATACCTCAAGTTCATTAAACAAATTCCTAACTTTATTCATAAGCTCGGTGAATGAATGGATACCAACAGAAAAGCAGCATCATCCGCAAATAAAAATTGTTTCGGCCTGCACTGCATTAGGTAGGTCATTTATAAATATATTAAAACAGAGAGGACCAAAGTATAGACCCTTGAGGCACACCACATGTAATCACTTTAACATCAGAATCAACACCATTTACGCGTTACAAACTGCCTTCTGTTAGCAAAGTATGATCTTAGGTATAGATGAAATTGGCCACGAAACCCATAATGCTGTAGTTTATCCAAAAGTATTTTGTGAGACACAGTGTCAAATGCCTTTCTCAAGTCAAGGAAGAAGCAGACACAGAAACTCTTCTCTTGATAAGCCTTTGGTTGCAAGAGAGAAAATTTAATAATGGCCTGTGTAGTACTTCTATTCTTGCGGAAGCCATATTGAGAATTATTAAGAATAGAGTACTTTTCAATGAAGCTGTTCATTCTGTCTAGAGTTAACCTTTCAAAGATTTTTGAAGCCACGGGTAAACTGATATGGGCCTATAATTATCAATGATACTTTTCTAATCCAGACTTATATACAGGAGTAACTCTGCAACCTTATGTCGACTAGGAAATTCAGGCTGCATAATGGACATATTATAGAGCATTGCATAATGGGAAGCAAATACATTACAGCTATCCTTCAATATTAACGGCGTTATGTCACAAATTTTATTGCCTTTATTTTAAACTTCTGATAACGTGTGCCACCTCTACATGATCAGTCGGCCTTAAGTAACACGTTGTCATTATTGGAGGGTATGGTAGGTAGTTACAAGCAGTGGTTCTAAATTACCCACAATGGAGGCAGCAGCATTTATAAAAAAATTATTGACATAGTGACCAAATCCAAACCAGTCAAAATCCCATCAGGTGTCTGGATATATTCCAGGCTGGCAGCTTTTTAGTTTTTATAAGACTATTAATAATTAACCACAGTTTCGAAGTATCATTTCAGCATCTTTAAATTTACTATAATAGTATACTCGTTTGGCCAGTCTAATTGCTTTTGTTAGCATATTTCTATATTGAGTATAGGCCAACTTCTCAATCTTACCTTTCAAGTACAATTTATATAACCTGGACTTTTTAGCAAATACAAGATTTCAGATAGTGTCATCCATGGAGCTGGCTCGATCAGTTTGGGTAAGGATTTTTTAAGAGGGAATGAGCTCTCATAAAGTTTAAAAACACCAGCCCAAAGTAAGATTCATATACAGTATCAAAACTACCACTACGAACAAATCACGAGGATTAAAATTAGACACAGAAACCTAAAAGTCGTCAAGCTCCTCTTGCTAAACGATCTCCTCACCCTGAGCAACCCTACCTATAAGTTGGTTAGCAAAAGGCTTAAATGAAGCCATAACAATAAAATGGTCTGTAAGATCATAAGGGATAACGTAAGTGTTATTCACATTATCAATATTAATAATCCAAATATGGTCCAATAGGCTGAACCTTGTTAAAACACTATCGATGTTTATTTTGGTGGGTATTGTAACCAATGGCGTAAAGCCAATTTCAAACATACCATTAATAAAAATTATCAATATATCCAAATTTACCCATATTAAGCAGATTGATATTATAATCACCGCATGCTATCACTTTCTTGTACTAGCAAGTAAATCTCTCAAGAAGGATAGTAATTAGAGACAAACGCATTGTTATTCTCAGGGGAGGAAGTAGGGGGATGGTAGAGAGCAGAGCAGACAACGTCAACACTGTTAAAGTTGAGTACAACTGTTAAGACCTCGAAGAGGTCATTTACAAACGAGAAATTTTCTAAAATTTTCGCCCGTATGCCATATTTTATAAATATCTTCACTCCTCCACCATAATGGTTTCGATATATATCATGAGAGTAAAATCCAGGAATTACATAATTTACGTCTATATCAGGAGATAACCAAGTTTCAGTAAAGATTACACATGAAAACAGGGTTAACAGGTTAGCAAATGTGACACAAAATGCATAAAATTCTTTTTACAACTTCGTATGTTTCAAGAGTAATATATTAAAACCTGTAACAGTTTACCATATTAGATATTAACACAGTCAAGATAATTACACAAGGGAGGAGAATAATTAACCAGATCTAGCGTCAGTATAGGGTAATCACCGTTTTCAAAATCAATAGAAAGCCATCATTGATTACAATACAGTACTTACACAGCAACACCGGGTGTTTCAGCATAACATTCAAATTATCCACAGCATCCATAAACTGGCATTTTCTTGTTGGTCTATATCTCGCAGTTCAGTTAGGGTTGAGACCTGCGGACACCCGGTCATTGTTAACGAACCTGACATGAGTAATGCCATCCAGAGTAAATACAGATTTTATCTTAGCTGGAAATTGCTTTTTTAACTGCCTCAAGTTATAGAATATTACCTGGTTAGATTTTGTTAAATATTCAGTTACATAAAAATCAACAGGCCTACGCCGTCTGGCCTGTTTTAATAAGAGATGTTTATTCACTGCGTTAACCACAACTAACTCTCAATAACTTTCTGTTGCGATCAAAGAAACTAACTTGTATACAGTTAATATCAATTAGGACACCATCCTCTCCACAAATGTACTTACAGACTTCTCCTTTAATAATAATAATAATAATAATAATAATAACACCATCAAAACTAATAACAATAATAGTGAAAATAATATTAGTAATAATAATAAGATAGTAATAATAAAAAAAAATAGAAATAAAATGTCATACAGTATTGTACTATGAGCTGGAGCGAGACTTTTCTATATCACTGCCCGCCGAGATCACAAGCTCGGCAGGGAGATCGCTACGCCTCCAGTGATTGACGCTCTATGGTTCCTTCCTTCCCCATCCGTCTATTTTTGGCTAATATTTGCTTTCTCTCTCTCTCTCTCTCTCTCTCCCCTTGTTGGAAAGAAGGTAGGTATAGAAAAAGGTCCTCCCTCCCTCAGTCATCAAACATTTGGGAGGGAAATCAGTTTGGTCTGGAGGTAGCTCGTACAAAATCTCTCTCTCTCTCTCTCTCTCTCTCTTCTCTCTCTCTCTCCTCTCTCAAATTAAATTATTATTATTATTATTATTATTTTATCCATTGTTTTCTTCCTATGGAAATAAATAAAAAAAAAAATAAATAAATAAATCTATTGAATGAATAAACAAATAAATCAGTGCCTGATTGAGAGGAGGAGGAGGAGGAGGAGGAGGAGGAGGAAGCAAAGGTAGGAGACTTGCTCAATGATTGAAGGCGTAATGGGGGAAAAAAATTCTTCTCTTCTTGTCCTCTTCTTCTTCTTCTTCTTCTTCTTCTTCTTCTTATCTTCCTATGGGGGAAATCCTAAAGAGTCAATCAATGGAGTGGCGATCGCCCTGCGAGAGTGTGACTTCGACGGCCATATTGAAAGGTCTCGGTCCAGCTCTTAATACTATATATTTTATTACTATTAATATTATTTTTACTATTAATATTTTTATCTTTTTTTTATTATTATCTTATTATTATTATTATTATTATTATTATTATTATTATTATTATTATTATTATTATTAATTATTAGTTTTACTGTTGTTAACATTATTAGTGTTGCTGATATTATTATTGTTATTATTATTATTATCATTATTACTGGACCCAATTTCACAGAGAAAATTACCTTACAAAAACAGGTGGCCTAAGCACCCCAACCATTGTGGTCAAGGCCTAAATGACAGACTTTCTTTGCATACAGTCACTAAGTACTAACTAGACAGGCATGTACAATCACTAAACACTAGTATTCACAATACACATACATTCACTAAAACACACTTACTTCACACTCACGACTCACTAACACTCACACTTAACATACACTCAATACACTATACTCTCACTGAAATAACTCAAACACTCTCCAGTACTCACTATACACTAAACCACACTTATATCTCAAACACTCAGTAAACAATCACTAAATACTCACTTAATCCTAAACATTAACTAAACACTAAACAATCGCTAAGCACTCACTATACACTAAACTCTCATTAAGCACTCGATATACACTAAACACTCACTAAACCCTAAACACTCATTAAATACTAAACTGTGAATGACAATCCACTCATCACTCATTAAAACAGTTAATAAACACTTCCACACTACATTCCCTAAACACTAACATTCACAACACATTCGCTAAGCACTCACTACACAGAAACGTCATAAAAAACATTAATTGAACCTAAACACTCACTAAACATTCACTGAATACTTACACACTAAACATTTACTGAATACTTACACAGTAAACATTCACTGAATACTTAGAGACTAAACATTCACTAAACACTAACATCCACTAAACCTTCACTAAACCCTAAACACTCACTAAACACTCACAAACAAAACATTCACTAAACCCTAAACACGCAATGAATGCTTACACATTAAACATTCTCTAGCCACCAACATTCGCAAGATATTCACTAAACACTCATTAAACATTCACTGAATACTTGCACACTAAACATACACTAAAACCCTAAAGACTCTCGAAACATTCACATAATACACAATAAATATTCAATATCATTCACTAAGCCCTAAATACTCAGTAAACATTCACTGAATACTTACATATTAAACATTCACAAAACATTTACTAAACCCTAAACTTACTCATAAACATTCATAAACACCTAAACACTAAACCCTAAAAATTTGCTAAACACTTACTCATTAAATATTACTGATAAAAAAAATTCACAGTCACACTAATTCCCTGTTCAATTTGTGGGTTACCAGACCTTTAGAAATGGCCGCAAGGCTTTGCAGCGCCGTCCTGGTGGAAGACCACCGAACTATGTAGCACTGGTATAGAGATTGCAACTCCAGGTATATATAAATAACCTCTATGGATAAATCAGAAGTGTCCAGTAGACTTAGACACTTACTAAATGGGACCTTATGAGAGAAACTCAACTCTCCTTTGTTTCTTATGGGGATAAATCATTCATTGTTGTCTTAGACACTTACTGAAGACCTTCAAGGAGAAATTCAGCTCTCCTTTGCTTTTTATTGGCGTAAATCATTCAATGTTGACTTACTTTCATTAGTTTCAGCTGTTAAGTACAAGTTTTGGTTGTTGAGTACTAGTTTTGGTTGTCAAGTACTAATTTTGGTGTTTTCAGCTTTTAAGTACTAGTTGCAATTGCTAAGTACTAGTTTCAGTTGTTAAGTACTAGTTTCAGTGTTTTTCAGTTGTTAAGTACTTAGTTTTGGTGTTTTGGTACTAGTTTCAATTGTTAAGTACTAGTTTTCATGTTTTCAGTTGTTAAGTACTAGTTTCAGCTGTTAAGTACTTGTTTTGGTTGTTAAGTCTTAGTTTCAGTTGTTGAGTACTAGTTTCGGTGTTTTAAGATGTTAAGTACTAGTTTCAGCTGTTAAGTACTAGTTTCAGTGTTTTGTACAAGTTTCGGTTAAGTACTAGTTTCGGTTGTTAAGCACTAATTTCAGTGTTTTCAACTGTTAAGTACTAGTTTCAGTTGTTAAGTACTAGCTTCGGTGTTTTTCAGTTGTTACGTACCAGTTTTAGCGGTTAAGTAATAGTTTCGCCTGATCAGTACTAATTTCGGTGTTTTCAGTTGTTAATTACTAGTTTCAGCTGTTAAGTACTAATTTCGGTTGATAAGTACTAGTTTCGGTGTTTTTCAGTTGTTAACTACTATAGTCAATACACTTAAGGTGGATTCTTGTGCCCATGAGACATTTGTTTGGCGGCCTCCTATTGGCTGATACTGGGAGGTAGGCCGCTCGCTCAGTGCCTCATTATTTTCGTCTGTGGCTTAGAAAACTAGCAATATATTCATATTTCTTCATTTATCTCACATTTTGCAAAAGGTAGGAAAGGTTTGATCATACCATAGGATTCGGTATTTATTGTATAACTAAGTCATCTTTTCCTGAAATCAATAAGATAAAAAACACAAAAGAATTACAACGAGTAAAAGTGAAGAGAGAAGCATTTAATTCTTTATACTGTTTTTATGTATTATCGGATTTCACATCACTAAAGCGATCAAGATAAGATAAAACTTGTGTTTTCGTACAAAAAATTCACCCTGAATATGCTGGTGCTGTCAGATTTTAGATGCGTGTAACATGTGAAAAGAAAATGAAGAATATGTCTTATTATGTAGCATCCATACATGATTCAAGTTTGACAATATTGCCGACAGAATATGATCTGCAAGACATTGTTGCGTTTGTCATCCCAGCAAGAGATTTTAGATGCCAATAATAGATATAAGAAGGTTGTAGTTTCGACAATATTTACCTTGTTATATCATTACAATTTCTGTAATTAAATACACAGAATTCCCATTAGATGGATGCATCTGGTATCCATCCAATATTGTCGAAACTGCAGCCTTCTATATCGATAATTGCTACTCCAATCTCTTGCTGAGACGACAAATGCAACGATGTCTTGCAGATCACATTCTCTCGGCAATACCGTCAAACTTGAATCATTTACGGATGCTACATGATAAGACATATTCTTCATTTTCTCTTCACATATTACACGCATCTAGAATCTGAAAGCACCAGAGTATTCAGGGTGAATTTGTTTTATGAAAACGCACGTTTTATTTTATCTTGATCGCATGAATCACTCAATATCCAATGATAATAAAAAAAGGTATAAAGAATGAAATGTTTCTCTCTTCACTTTTACATGTTGTAATTCCTTTGTGTTTTATCTTTTTGATTTCAGGAAAAGATTATTTTGTTGTACAATTAATACCGAATCCTTTGGTAAGGGCAAAACCTTCCTATGTTTTGCAAAATGTGAGATAAATTAACAAATATAAATATATTGCTGGTTTTCTAATCAACAAACGAAAATATGACACATTGAGTGAGCAGCGTACCTCCTGGTACCAGCCAATCAGAGGCCACCAAGCAAACATCTCGTAGGCACAAGAATACATCTTAAGTAAATCAACTATAGTATCGTAAGTGGGTAAAAGATCATAACTAGTCTGCTCGCTCTCTCTCTCTCTCTCTCTCTCTCTCACCACAACCCCCCCTCTCTACCTACAACCTTTTGCTCAGAACCCTAAATACAACTCTCTACCCAGAGAGAGAGAGAGAGAGAGAGAGAGAGAGAGAGAGAGAGCCATAAAAAATAGTACTATTCTTAACGTTTATTATGAATCCCTTGATATTACTGTGATGTTCTGTAATAACTTTTAAAATTTGTGTTTGCCATCTCCGTCTCTGTCTGTCTGTCTGTCTGTCGTCTCTGTCTGTCTCTCTTCTCTCTCCCTCCCGCCTCCCTTTGCCTTCCATCAGCTGCATGCCTGCCTTTGAACTCCTCAGTTCTGGTTCCGTTTGCCTCATTCCCTCTTGCAAATTGACTTTTGAAGCTTTGCAACTTCCATGTGAAGTTATAGTGCCGAAAGTGACTGTACAATAATTGAATTTGAATCACTGACGGTGCTTTTATTTGCTTTGATAAGATTGCAGATTAACTAAGGACCCCTCTGGTCAAATTTTCTCTGGATTACGCATGCGCAGTGAGACTGAACCATCATGGCTACGTCAATGAATTCGGAAACTGGTGGTTGAGAAGCTCAGGTAAATGAACCATCGCTTGAAAACCCAACTTGGGACTAACTACCTTTTTGGAAAATTCAATAAAGTAGAACTACAGAAACATTTATTTCAACTATGATCCTCGAAAGTAAGGGTAACAAAAGATAAACTAATAGATATGATAATGGGGCATCATTATTCTTTACATCCATCCAAGAAGAGTACCCAGCAAGGACCAAGAAATGGACCGGCTTGAACAAATCTAAATAGAGTTAGAGGAGATAAGAGAGCTCATGTGTAAAAAAGACCAGGAAATAGAAGAATTGAACACTGCAATACAATCAGCTCACTTTACTACTGACAAGCTGAATGGTCGGATCTCTTAGCTGGAAGAGCAAGTTCGGGAGAGAGAGGAGAGAAGATCGAATGTGCTGTGTATATAGTACATCAGGTGGAACAATTCTACTGATTGGCGATGAATGTTTGAGTGATATCAAGACGACTGTGCTCTCAGAACTATACCGGAGGTAGCTACGTTCGATTGGATAAAATGCTGGGTAGGTGAGAAACTTTCTTGCACACCAGATAAGTGTATAATGTATTAGGGAATACACGACTTGATGGAAAATCGAAATGTAGGTACTAGATTAGATAAACTGGGTTCTGTAGTCACTAACTAAGATAAAAATGACAATATTGTAATAAATGTATGTGAGCTTGTGCCATCTTTAAATGTTGATCTAAATTCTGTTATTGGAGACTACAGTGTAAAATTGATAGAAGGAGGTTATGCCAATGTGATTTCAGTATTTAAGACAAATTTATTATTCAAATTTGGGACAAGAGTCATTGATGAACTATGTTTTAAGGAAGGGAATAAAAATTCCGGGATATTGTTGAATAGGATGGGGGTAGTACAACTGCTTTCTGCCTGACAAAACAATGTCAGTTTTTAAAGCAAATAGTAACAGCAATGAAACCTTCAAACCAAATGCTATCTAGTCGCTTTCTTAATAACGCAGTTACACACAGCAAAGGCGAAGTACAACCTCTGTATCCTCGAAATCAGGCACACAACAAATGTAAATAGTGCAAACCTCACCGATTACCACAGCAAGCATGACACACACACACACACACACTCTAAAAACTACCGCAGCATAATAGCTCAAGAACTTTAAAACAAGGAAGAGTTTTAATAGAATTGGTTGTTATAACGGTGGAGAATTTAACCACGTAACATTAACAAACCTACTCATGTTACTTGTAATTCTGCAACCCTCACTGACTTATTGATAAGTAATAGAACTGATATGATTAATTACACACTTTGATGTTGTCCCCTGCCCAACAGCAGACCACGAGGAGGCAATTACTGCTACTCTAAATCTGCAGAGACCAAAAAGAGACCTGTTTTTAAAAACTTACCGGTGTCTAAAAATGACTCTTCTCAGACACTATGAGACTTGTTTACTAAATAATGTCTCCCATGTTAAATGAAATAAATACCAAACACTGATGATGTAAATTGCTAGGTGTTTCTTTCAATTGAAGTGATTGTTTCTGGCATTGACAAATGAGCACCAATGAAATCAAACGGCCCCCCTGGATAACCCAGGATATAAGAAAAGCGATGAAAGAAAGAGACCACGTGCAGAGAAATCTTAAAGCCCAAAGAAGTGATGTACTACTGGCAGAAAGTTTCAGAGAATTGAAGAAAAAAGTAAAAGTTATGATAGACTCTAGTAGAAAAGAACACTACAGACAAGAATTCCAAGATACAAGAAATAACTACCATAAAACATGGAAAGTAGTTTGAATAAAAAAATATGCTCCATCTTGTTAGCAGCGAAGCACAAACATCTGAAAACATAGAGAATATTAAAGCTAAAGCAGAAGAGTTTAATGATTATTTTGCGATGAAAGTAGGAAAACACATACGAGAAAACTCAGCAAGTGACATCAGGAAATGAGGCTCTAAGTCACCTGGTAAAAAAAAAATCTAGATAATCCACGTGGATTCAAACCTTCTCCAGTAGACTAAGACGTTATATTAACTATCAGGGATTTAAATAACTCCAACGCATGCGGATCTGATGGTATTACTCTGAAATTGATCAAGGATGCACTATTTATAATAGCATTTTACATTACAATAATCATCAATACTTCCATCGTGACAAGCACTTTTCCTGATCTATGGAAATACCCTTTTGTTATTCTTATTTTTAGAAACGGAGATAGAGGTGACATCAAAACTATCGGCCAATCTCACTGCTACCTACTCCGTCTAAGGTACTCGAGAAGATTATGGCTAATCCATAATGATAGAATATATAATAACAGAAAATAAAAAGATATTACAGCTCCTTCTTCCGGATCTATCTAAAACTTTTGAGAGCATGAACCATAAAATCCTAGTAGAGAAATGTATAAATCTAAGAATAGATCCAACTTGGTTTGATAGCTACCTTACCATCGATTCCATCAGTAAAGTCAATGGATACATTGTCATCTGATGTGAGGTAATATTGGGGTCCTGCAAGGATTTGTTTAGGACCAATGTTGTTTGTATTTTTTTTGTTAACGATTTGGCGGAATCTCTACCTGGTATTTTCGTTGTTCAGTATGCTGGTGACACACAAATCATACTGAAGGGGACA
>NC_087222.1:10751901-10756901 GCF_015104395.2 Macrobrachium nipponense
TTTTTTTCTTTTTTTATAATGCTTGTCGTCATTTATGACCTTGAAAATACTTTACACTTTAGATGATGACATCTCTCTCTCTCTCTCTCTCTCTCTCTCTCTCTCTCTCTCTCTCTCTCTCTCTCTCTCTCTTCGTCACATAAGCAGTGATATGGAACATGTGAACAGGTGTTTGTTGATAACGATTCAAGTAAAGAGAAGAAGAAGAAGAAGAAACGGACAAAACGGAGCGACAGACAGACGATGATAACACTTATCTTCTCCCCCTCCCCCAAATCCCCCATCCTCTGCAATCCCCCTCCTCTCCCATCTACGCAGCGACCCTGTGAGAGAGCAGAACTTGCTGACACACCCTAGAGCAAGATTTCCTTTTTGCGCCTAAACAGAAACAGAGGCCAGAGGGTTGATGGCAAATCTGGCTATGATAGTGACATTATGAATGAGGTTCATAATAATGACAAAGAAGATGGTGAAGACATCACAATTTCAGTTCCTCCTCCTCCTCCTCCTCCTCCGGGATGAGGAGGGGAAGAGAAGACGAAAGCAACTAAATAGACCTACTTGGTCGATGCTTGAGGCAGCAGCCACTGGCTGCTCTTCTCTCGAGTTCACCGGCGACAGAAATTCTGCTGCTTTTTATCGTTCTTCAGATAAGTTGAAACTAGAGAAGCTTTCCACTTGAAACAAACAAAAGTTCACACTAATCATGAAATATGGACTGACGTTCCCTGAAGAACTTCTGAAGGCAGAGATAGAGCTGAAGAGCAGCAACGGCGGATGACAGCCAAAATGTCGTACGGCAGCACTTCCCTTGTTACTTACTTTCGGTCGGGGCGCTGCTAATGATACCAATAATTATTATTATCCCGTAACGCTGATGCTGCTTCTTGACTTCTTCCTCATGAGTAAAGGAAAGAGAGAAGATGGACACCACCGACCAACCTCACACCTTCCTTCGAAGCACAGTGCAGCTGCATGCAATGTCTGGCAACAGAGATCTTCCGTTGTGTTCGAGTCATGTACAGCGGTGTGGAATCTCCGTTGAGTCACGTCCCTTGTGGCACAGAAGAAGAGAGATCAGAACCAGAGAACAGGAGATTTGAGGAACAGGAGAAGACGTTTCCTCTGGGTGTGTGTCGTTTCCTCTTGCTTCAAAGGAAATGCATGGCCTTCAGAGAGAGAGAGAGAGAGAGAGAGAGAGAGAGAGAGAGAGAGAGAGAGAGAGAGAGAGGGATGTTCAACTGAGGACAGAGAAAGAGAGAAATATAGACATTCCAAAAACCTAAAAGAAAAGATCTCTGCAAATAATGACATTGATGTCAATATAAATTAGTTGAGAGATTTGCCCAAAAAGCTTGCATATATATATATATATATATATATATATATTATATATATATATATATATATATATATATGGGGATACAATCCACAATGAAGTAAAATCCTCTTGTAGTTTAAAATATATATTTCTTGTACAGGATTAAAGCTTTCGACCATCAACTGTGGTCTTGTTCACTTTAGTGAACAAGACCACAGTTGATGGTCGAAAGCTTTAATCCTGTACAAGAAATATATATTTTAAACTACAAGAGGATTTTACTTCATTGTGGATTGTATCCCCATTTACTTAGAGGTACGACATAGTACCCTGCTTTTGCATATATATTTATATATATATATATATATATATATATATATATATATATATATATATATATATATATATATATATATATACTATATATATATATATATATATATATATTGTATATATATATATATATATATATATATATATATATATATATATATATATATATATATATATATATATATATATAGATAGATATTATATTATATATATATATATATATATATATAGTATATATATATATATATATATATATATATATATATATATATATATATATATATATATATATATATATATATATATATATATATATATATATATATATATATATATATATATATATATATATATATATATATATATATATATATATATATATATATATATATAGTATAAGTATATTTGTATATAGTATTTATTTGTATATATATAGATATATATATATATATATATATATATATATATATATATATATATATATATATATATATATATATATATATATATATATATCAATTCCAAGCTACAATGTCCTTTAATATCTAAATTCACTTTACCTCCCAAATGATATATTTTCATATATGTACCGCCGAAGGGGAATTTTTTAGTTGATAATAATTTCGTCCCCCATGGGATCGAACCACCGTCCAAGTGGACGGGGACGAAATCAGGACAGGACAGTCAGTGATGCTATCCAATCAGCCAACAGAGACGCTATAAGTTCATATCGATTCTGACCTTACAAATCACCCTCGATCTCGGTGCTTTTGTAATTAGAATCGATATGAAACCCCGTCTACCATGTTAGCCAATTCGAGCGTTTGACAGCATGTAGCCTTTTGTTATGAATAATTATCACATCGAACCGTGATCCATTTATATATCAATTCAAGCTACAAATGTCCTTTAATATCTAAATTCACTTTACCTCCCAAATGATATATTTTCATATATGTACCGAAGGAGAATTTTTTAGTTGATAATAATTTCGTCCCCCCATGATCGAACCACCGTCCAGTGGACGGGACGAAATCAGGACAGTCAGTGATGCTATCCAATCAGCCAACAGAGACGCTATAAGTTTCATATCGATTCTGACCTTACAAATCACCCTCGATCTCGTGCTTTTGTAATTAAAATCGATATGAACCCCATCTACCATGTTAGTCCAATTCGAGCGTTTGACAGCACGTAGCCTTTTCTTATGAATAATTATCACATTGAACCGTGATCCATTTATATATCAATTCAAGCTACAAATGTCCTTTAATATCTAAATTCACTTTACCTCCCAAATGATATATTTTCATATATGTACCGAAGGGGAATTTTTTAGTTGATAATAATTTCGTCCCCCCATGGGATCGAACCACCGTCCAAGTGGACGGGGACGAAATCAGGACAGTCAGTGACGCTATCCACTCAGCCAACAGAGACGCTATAAGTTCATATCGATTCTGACCTTACAAATCACCCTCGATCTCGGTGCTTTTGTAATTAGAATCGATATGAAACCCCGTCTACCATGTTAGCCAATTCGAGCGTTTGACAGCACGTAGCCTTTTGTTATGAATAATTATCACATCGAACCGTGATCCATTTATATATCAATTCGAGCTACAAATGTCCTTAAATATCTAAATATCTAGAGGTGGAATATACCTGGGCACGAGTATATAAAAAACTGGAAGCGCTTACTGCAAAGAAAACAAGCTCAAGAAAGAGAAAATCAGGGTTATAAAGATAAGGGGGTTGTTTTTTGGACAAAGACGGCGTAAGCCTCCTATCATTGGGGAGAGTGATGGAAGCTCACTTAAGGCAGCTCAGCCTTTAAGGCATGTACATTTATTTGTCTCTAGCTGGCAACCTGACACTACTTCATAGATGCTTCTTGGCCATGTTTCTCGCATAGCGGTGTCACGACGGTTGAGTGCGAGCATGTTGAACAACGATTCACTCACTATCGATCTTTCAAAGTCATTATTAAAGAAATGCCACAAAGTAGGGTCAAGGATTTGTACAAACCAGAAAGTTGGGGTAAGGATATTCTGGTCCGTCGTTGGTATGATTAATCTCAATTTCCTTCTCTTTATAAATGGATTAAGATTTACATCTTATAACTGTAGATCAGTTTAGAAATAGCCATTTTGATGTAGCCGAATTAACTCATGTTTCTGATATAGTCTGTCTGCAGGAGACTTGGCTACCGGTGCAGGAATCAGACTACCTGAATAGAATAAATTCTGAATTTGCATATTATGCAGTTTCCCCAGTTGATTTATCGAGGGAGTTGTTGGCTGGTCGTCCTTATGGGGGCGTTGCTTTTCTGTACCGAAAGGGCCTTGCCTCTTGTATACAGCGAGTGGACACCTCAGATGACAGACTGATTTGTATTGACGTGTCTATAGAGGAAAGTTGTATGAGGATTATCAACTGTTATCTTCCATACTCAGACGGACAAAATGATGCAGAGTATACTGATTGTTTTTTAGCAAAAATACACTGTCTTATGTCAGATCACCCAAATGGAAAGGTGGTTTTGGTAGTTGGTGATTTTAACGCTCACCCTGAATCACGGTTTGGTAACGAGCTGAAAGACTTTTGCACCCATTACGATTATTGTATTGGTGATGTTGTTTGTGATGCCCTCCGACACTTACACTTGGGTGAGTGACGCAACGTGCCACACCCGTTGGTTAGACCACCTTGTCTGCCCTCCTAGTCTTCTAAGCGCATTAACAATATGTGTGTGTTGCATTCCATTATTGGATCAGACCATCGTCCTCTTTCATTTTCTTTGAAGGTCTCGCAACTACCTACGCTGGTAGAAATGATGACGGTAGTCAGACGAAGTTTTATCTCGGGGATCTATTTGGCATACAGAGGTAAATCTGAAGAAGCTTTGAAAAACATTGAGTTGCCTTTGGAAACTCTACAATGCAACACAAGATCATGTCAAACGAAGATCATTTTAGAGCTATTGAGAAATTTCTTCTGGACATAATTACTGCACTTCGCGGTCGTCTGAGTCTAAGGAGACGAATCACAGAGGTTTCAACCATATTCCCTGGTTGGCAATGACTTTGTAAAAGGAATTCCTCATGAAGCACGGGATGACTATTTAGCATGGAAGGAATCTGGTAATCCAAGGGAGGGATATTTCTATGATAAAATGAAATTTTCTAAAGCTCAGTTCAAGGGGATGTTCACATTTTGTAGGGAAAATGAGAAGAAATTAGATCAAATAAAATTGCTACAAGCCTGAATGGGAGTATGAAGAAATTTTGGAGAGAAATAAATAAGAAAAGAAAATCCCGAACCTTCTTACCTGACATAATAAATA
>NC_087222.1:10764401-10822732 GCF_015104395.2 Macrobrachium nipponense
TCACAGTTTACAAGTCTACTCCTAAATACCAGTAGGGGTTACATTCGGTATCTCGTTCGTTGCATCTCAATGTTCCGGGCTGCCGTTCTAGAAGGAGACCTGAAAACCAAACATTGTCATCCTTGGAGACCTACTATTAATCAGTAGGACTTCAGTTGGTTGAGAACGTCACATCCTGCATAGATGATATCTGTGGTCACATCTGCTTTGTCAGGATTCCTGGTGTCTCTCACTGTGACGTCCGTCCTTTGGCACCATTTGCAAGTCGCGTATCATTCATTCCGTCGATTTTGTTAACGAATTGCAAAAATAGGAGCTTAAGGACAAAGAATTCACGGTGAGTTGCGACAGCACCTGGCTTATCACTTGTGCACCTGTTGATTAAAGATGTTCTAAATTTTCTAAAATATGCAATAGACAGAGAAGTCTGTTGTGACTTTACCGGTTGGATTCATTTTGCAATTGATGATTAGACTTTGTGCGCCAGATTCTTGCTTTGCTTTAAGAGAGAGAAACTGGCAGCATGCAGTTGGGAAGCTGCCTTTCACCTGTTTTCTGCCATATTCACATGGGATTTGATGAGAGTAGGTTGGCCAGTTCCCTGTTACGCAACAACATACTTTGGTTCCATTAAGTTTATAACAGACATACTTGTTATTTGGAAAATTCCCTTGAACACAGATCTCACATAAACACTTCGAATGGGCTGTACCTTCGATCCAGTTTCCTGTCGAGAAGGAAGGAAATAAGACTACGGCTTCCTTGGAGGTGAAAGGAGTTGGACATCACAGCACTTGAAAGGTTAAAGTACAACGAAAAGGTCGCTTCAGTCATCTGATTACCAAGGCGAGTTCTTTCCCTCATAAACGAATCAACAGTCAGGAACAAGATCTCTGTTTTAAGAGGAGCTCTTCCTCCCTTCAGTCAGCCCTGCATTCTTTTGAGGACAACCACATGGATTATACTCTATACTACTATATGAATTGGGTGTCTTCAGCCCAATTTTATTTTACGTGATGAGATAGACCAGTTTTTCTCTCTGACCAAAATAAAAAAAACACTTTTTATTCCACCAGTGGAAACAGGGATTTTCAAAGCATAATCCTGGCAGCCATCCATCATATGACTCATATGACTCACCAACTTCAATGACTCAGCTGAACTGCTGCATTCTCCTGTCGCAATACCACTGGCAGGTCCTTGACAAGAACCAGCCCCACAGGCGACAACGAGGTAGTGTATATTAAGACTCCTTTTGTACTGGACAACAACCAGCACAATCTGTTGAGCAGCGGATTGCACAGCATAACCACAGTATCATTACTGATCAGAGAGACAGAGCCATTAGTAAACATGCTAGAGAATGTTTGTATCCAATTCAGTGGTCTCAGGGAAGAGTTTCATTCAGAAACATGATTCTATCGAGAGAAATCGAATAGAAACGGCAGCATTCAGTACTGTTGCGAGAACAATTTCAGAGGCAGTATTGGTTTCTTCGAGACACCCGCTCTTTCTAGACATCACGAAAAATCAGTACAAATTATGTAATATACTGAATTAGGTTTCACTCAATGACCTATTTAGCCTCATGAGACTGTCAACCTTTTCTGCTGGACATATTTTGTGCTAGACAATTCATATTTCATGTTATCCTGCAACAGCTGTAAGCACCATTGACCAATTTTACTTGTTTATATTTCACGGAATTCTTCAAGTTAAATATCAACATATTACGTCCGGTAGAGATTTCGCTTCAACTAATCAGTCAGTAAAGTTCCCGGAAGAGGACTGAGGGAATTAAGGCAGAGGAGCTGTTGGGACGATTTAATAACTCTATTTCCTTCTTTCTCTTCACACACACACACACGCACACTCACACGCACACACACACACAAACACACACACACACACACACACACACACATATATATATATATATATATATACACGTATATTACATAAATGTCCTGACAATAAATATAAAGTCCCAGAATTGACGTAAAAGAGAATGAAGATGAGCCTTCTGCATATCTTTGCGTATGACAAGATCACCTGAATGCCAGTCCTTCAGCCCGAAAATTCGATATGTGTCCTATAAGGGAACCCCCCCCCCCCCCCCCCCGTCCACCCCGCTCCCCATACCAGAGAGAGAGAGAGAGAGAGTGTTGAAACGGCAGCGTCCAAAGTTGCAGACCCCCTGATAAGGAAGACCTTATCTCCGCCCTCAGCGATGGAGTCGTTTTATCAGGCCCGATGTAATGCGGCCAAGTCACCTTCTGCAGATAATGGTGATGAAGACGAAATGGCTCTCATGAAGACTATTTCTTTCATTACTCTGTGAATCACCTTTGCCGGATTTCATTCCTAATTTCTATGATGGACTTTAATGGAATGAGTATCCCAGGAGCCAGCCAGTCTGTCTTCGTTGTATAATCACTTAGAGAACTTACTTTGACTTTCTGTTACAACAACTGGAATGCTATATACCTTTAACTATTCGAAGGGGGGAAATAATTATCAAAACGTTGCTCAACACATCAAGTTCTATGATACAGCGTTCTTTCTCAAACTATTTCTGCAAACATGAGAAGGAAAATAATCTCTACTGGACATCACTTCGATGACTGGAAGTCCCTTTCAGGACTCAGAATGACCTGACGAACTCCTGATGACCTCCTCAGATCAGCTGGAGCAACAAACAAAGGGAGTGGTGACGCAGAGGTCACTACTCGATACTCTGCAGGGAATATGATTCATAGGCACACCTCCTCGAACAGGTGCAGCGATCTCCCACAAGTGCCTCATCTTGGGATGCATCATCAGTCAGTCAGCCCAAAATGAGCCCTTGGGAATCTCCTCAGTGAATGAAACCCACAGACAAGTCATCACCAAATCAGAAAACCCTGTGGTGTCCTTCGTTATGCTCTGTTGAACCTGGTGTCAATCATACTTAATCTCTCTCTCTCTCTCTCTCTTCTCTCTCTCTCTCTCTCTCTCGTCTCCTTTCATCCTCTCCTCTTTCATATATCGTCTTCTTCTTCTTCTTCTTCTTTTTCCGGACCATCATGAAACCTTCCACCTCCCCAGCATGTCATTAAATACGACAAATGTGTCATCTATAACCAACATAAAGACAGTTCCAATTAGGAATCTTTAATGTAAGAGAGAGAGAGAGAGAGAGAGAGAAGAGAGAGAGAGAGAGAGAGAGGTAGCAGTCAAGGATAATCAGGCAACGTCAAGGACCTTATCAAAATGCACCCACCCCAAAAAAACAGCAGGTAGCAACAAAGGCTCTTTGATTGAAGTCTAAAGGACTCGAGATATTATCTATCACTCGACCGCTTGTAATGGGAAAAATATTCCTTTAATTATTAGTGATTTATTTAGGAATTGTTAAAGTGATTGGAACTGTAAAATGTTTTCATTTTTGTTGTGAACGTCGAGTGCGTAGCAGTATAGCCAGTCCTCTGTTTTGTTTTTCTCTCACTCTGATTATGGGAACGCTGCCCTGAATCTTTCGTCTGCTTTTGGTAACACTAGAAAGAACCATGTAAGAATCACGAATGCGCTCGTGTGAGAAGGACGCAACCGGTCCACCCTTCAATTTGGCTATTTTACCAAATTATTAATACAAATGATTCTCTCTCCCTTGCAAGGTAAGATTTTAAAGTTGTAATATTGCCGTTAGTTCATTAGCTGGAACTGATCACTATCATGAAAGAACAGTAGCAGACGAGGATTCAAGTGCAGTTACATGCCCAGTCAAACGTGATTGCAACCCCTTAACTTGGAACATTTTCACTGTCGTGAAAGATTCTTCACGTTCATTAGTTGTCATGAAATTTTGCTGTGTTAGTTTGAGTTGTAACTTAGCGTTTGATAGGGTAGTAAAACATTAAAAAAAGTAGTTATGTGTTTTGTTTGTATAAAGTTGTTTGAAGCTATTGCTGATGAACCTAATTCTTTGGTATATGCATCTCCCAGTGAAGTGACTGATTCGGAAAATAATTTTGATCTCGATCTTTTATAGACTTCTAATTATTCTAATATTAAAATTCGTAGTTCCCTTACCACTCAACAAGTTTGAGACCTTAATGATGTTCTAAGTAAATTTCCAGATGTAATAAGCACTAATCCAGGTAGTACTAACACGATAACACACAAGATCAACCTTCACATCTTTGAACCGTTCAAAACTAAAAACTACCCTATTCCAGTACATTTGGCTGATGAATTTGATAGAGATAGACAAAATGTTGAAGATGGGTATAATTCAACCCTCTACATCAGATTATTGTTCTCCTGTCGTCTTTGTTAGAAAACCAGATGGTAGTTTGAGAATTTGTATTGATTTTAGGTCACTTAACAAACAAACTGTATTTGATGCAGAACCAATGCCATCTATCAGTGAAAATTTGCATAAATTTAATGATGCTTCATATTTTACAGAACTAGATCTGGCAAAAGGATATTGGCAGATTCCATTAGATCCTGAATCTAGGAAGTATACTGCATTTGCAACTAAGTATGGCTTAATGGAATTTAAAGTGATGCCATTTGGTTTGAGCACTGCTTGCGCTACATTTGTCCGCCTTATGCGAAAAGTTCTTGCTGGATTGTCTAATGTTTCTTGTTATTTTGATAATATTCTAATATTCAGTAAAACTTGGGATGAACACCTGAAACATTTAAGTCTTGTAATGTCTCGTTTATGTGACCACGGATTAACTGCTGGACCTGATAAATGTAATTTTGGTTTTAATGAAATTAAGTATCTTGGGTATATTTTAGTCAATAATTCATTGCAACCAATTAAATCCAGGGTTGAAGCAATACTTAATATGCCCTTGCCTAAAACTAAAAAGACTTTACGTTCTTTCATATGGACAGTTGCTTATTACAGCCGGTTCATACCAAATTTTTCTACTCTTTCAGCTCCCATTAATGATCTCTTGAAAAAGAAAAGTAAGAATATTTTAGAATGGTCTGATGAACAAATAAAATGCTTTAATGAACTTAGAAATTCCTTGTTGAAAGATCCTATTTTAATGATACCAGATACAAATAAGCAGTTTTATATAAGAACTAATGCTTCCCATGTTGGCTTAGGAGCAGTTGTCTCACAAGAACATGCTGGAATATTGAAACCGGTTTGTTATACTGGTAAGAAATTTAATACTGCTGAGCTCAAATACTCTGTAATTGAAAAAGAATGTTATGCCATCGTATGGAGAATAAATCATTTTAAAGAATTTCTTTATGGTAAAGAATTTATCTTGCAGACAGACCATATGCCACTTAAATTTCTTTGTGGTATGAAAAATAAGAACGACATGTTGTTCAGATGGATCTTAAGCCTGCAGCCATATAGCTTTTTGATTGAATATATCAAAGGATCCAGTAACATTTGCTCAGAAATGATTAGCAGGTGTGTCAAATTCTGAACTTGATCCATGTACATATTTGTTTCCTTTAATGTAGTATTTTGTTTTATTTTCTACCAACTAATATAAACCAAACTTAGTATGAGGGTTTGTCAGGTAATAGCAGCGCCATCTATTGAGTGATTTTGTAGAGTAATCTCAGCGCCATCTCTTGTTTGGTTAAATAATTATTTGGTGATGGTGAGTTGGAGTTATTTTATTTTTTCTTAACTATCCTTGTTGGGTTTCCGTAAGTGACTTAAATTTTCGCCCTCATTTATCTGTGATTGCCGCCTGACACCTTGTTACGGTGTCGAAATATCCTGGCCAAGGGTCAACACAATGTTACGGCCTCTGAGAGAGGTCCGCTTCAGGTTCGATATGAAATAATAAAAAAAAAATATTTCAACACCAACAGTTGAAACTGGGGATACGAATATAGAAAGAAACAAAGGTTTATTTACAAGCTTACTAACAAAGGTAAATGCAGAATGGTATCTCCTATTTACATAAAAAGATAGAATCTTACACTGCATGAACTGGGGGAACAGTGAGGCATTTCAAATACTTGCTAGTCGATTTGGCAATTCGAGGAGATGGCTTCTCAAAAGGAAAACGGTGAATGCAGACGTCCTCTTGACTCCGTATAGCAGAAAATAGTCTACTTGTAAGGCTGGAAGTCACCAAAACCTCTAGCAGGACCTTTTCTTCTTTGAAGTCTGCTCGACATCAAGATAACACGGACGTGCATTCCTGAAGACGACTAGACCAGTATCCAACCAACTCTCGAGCAACTTTTTTTTTTGATTGATCCTTCGTCGGTTCCTTCGTCTCTAGTCTCTCTCTGACGAAACACTGCTGCTGATCTCTCACTGATATTCTGACCAGTGGCTCTTACTGAGGACATCTCTCTGTGACTAACAGGTGTCTCTCTTTTACAATCTCTCCTCTCTTACTATCACTGCTCTCCAAAGTTCGTTCGTCATATTTATACGGCACTCTGGGGGCAGAGCCTACAGCGAGCGCCACAGACTCCAGGGATTTCTAGAATTTCTTAGATGAATCTAGACGAGGTATTGCATCAAAAATCGCGGCGTTTCTCCCGACAAATTGGTGCGTGTTGAGCTCCACAACAAGCCCGATGATTCCAGAACAGACGCCTCCAACACGGGCGCGAAAGCCTCCTTACTGCCGAACTTCTCGAAAATGCGTTCTCCTCTCCTTTATCTTTCTTTGCTAGGAAGCAATTACCATCACACGCTCCCCCAAAAGAGAAAAAAAATTAAATCAACTGATTTTATTTTTTTCTAAAAAGAAGCAAGAATTAAACAGCAGGGAACAATTCTGCATAAAGCTTTAATACTTCTTCATTCACTCAACCACTCGTGCCAAAATAGAAAACGGTCATTAGGCTACTCATTCTGAAAAAACTAGAGAGGCTATCTGCTATAACATTATCCTTCTCTCTTACTATTTCCGTTTCTGAACTCTGATTAAAACTCCCAAATGTCCTTGATCATCGTGTGCTAACTTCAAAACTAGCTCACGAAGCTTCCTAGGAACCACTAATTGTTCGGTAATTTCTCCTTTAATACCTGACTTCGGTCGAACATGACACAAAACTTTGTCCTTTAAACAAAAAGTTTCCTTACACACATCATCGAGATCATCATCCAGCTCACATTCAAAAATTCGGGTTAGTGTCTCATCCTCTCTCTGCAACTTGACTAGCTCATCCTTATCCAAAACATTAGACCCTAATTCATCACCGTAACTAGGACTAGATACTGGTACATTTACTACGTTACTCCCGACAGCTACACCTTCCGTTTGGCTATCACTGTCCACATCGATAGAGTCCGGTCTCTCAGCCACACTCATGCCAAGATCAACCTCGTTACCTCTATCACACTCGTTCGAATCCACGAACTCACTCACGTTCGAATCCACGAACTTACTCACGTTCGAATCCACGAACTTACTCACGTTCGAATCCACGAACCAATTATGACCGTAGTCTACGTCTGTATCTAAACCCGACCTAGTTACTACCATTTCAGGCACTGGAATATTCCTCACAACAGGATTCACATTCTTGGATATAGCTAAGTCATTACCGACAATAATGTCAACGCCTTCGACGGACAAAGAACACAAGTGTTAGGAAATCCACCTAACATGACTTTCTCTTCCATATTGATTTCTGCCCTGTTCGGCACACACTCACTCCTTATCAGTGAGACAGCAGCCCCTGTGTCTCGAAGCAAGACTACTTCTCTCGAATCTACTCCTCCTAGAGAGGAAACTACCCCTTCTGACAGAAATTCACCAAAAACTTTCCTAGTTTCTCTCATCACATCATCCCTACTTGATGAAAGGTTAACTAAAGACACTGGTTTCTTATCATCCTTCCTTTCTACTGCACAATTCCTCGCTAAATGCCCTTTCCCATTATATCGGAAACAAGTTAATTCTGAGCCACTAGATGCCACTTTACTCTTACAAACCTTTCTTTTACAATATCATAATTATCACATTCCTCCATAGACATGCAACTATACACAGTAAGCACCCTACCACTCAAGACTGACTGTAAATATAAAGTCCACATTTCTTTAGGAGAACCTACTCATTCCATTAACTTCTCAAAATGCATGAAATATGTCGTAACATCTTCCTCATCAAACTTTGGTACTAATTTCAACACTGCACTCATACCTAACCTATCAGTTTCGTTTTCGCTCTGGCCTGACTGACTGTTAAGAGTGCTTTGTCTTAACCAAGCGATTTCCAACTCATGCATACGCTCTTTCTCTCTCTCTTCCTGCTCATGCATGCATTCTTTCTCTCTTTCCTGTTGCTGCATCTCTCTCTCAGCTGCTCTCTCATCTCTCTCATACTTTTCCCTCTCTTTCCTTTCAACATACTCACGGAGATCATTCCCCTCTAGACTCAATAAACTCTTTCACCATCTCACTCATTCTGATTCTTTCTATATTCTCCCTGTTTCAAACTGTTAAAGTGTTGATAGCCTAAGCAAGGTCGCCACAATGTTACGGTGTCGAAATATCCTGGCCAAGGGTTGACACAATGTTACGGCCTCTGAGAGAGGTCCGCTTCAGGTTCGATATGAAATAATAAAAAAAAAATATTTCAACACCAACAGTTGAAACTGGGGATACGAATATAGAAAGAAACAAAGGTTTATTTACAAGCTTAATAACAAAGGTAAATGCAGAATGGTATCTCCTATTTACATAAAAAGATAGAATCTTACACTGCATGAACTGGGGGAACAGTGAGGCAATTCAAATACTTGCTAGTCAATTTGGCAATTCGAGGAGATGGCTTCTCAAAAGGAAATGCAGACGTCCTCTTGACTCTGTATTGCAGAAAATAGTCTACTTGTAAGGCAGGAAGTCACCAAAACCTCTAACAGGACCTTTTCTTCTCTGAAGTCTGCTCGACGTCGAGATAACACTGACATGCACTCCTGAAGACGACTAGACCAGTATCCAACCAACTCTCGAGCAACTTTTTTTTTTTATTGATCCTTCGTCGGTTCCTTCGTCTCTAGTCTCTCTCTGACGATCACTGCTGCTGATCTCTCACTGATATTCTGACCAGTGGCTCTTACTGAGGATATCTCTCTGGGACTAACAGGTGTCTCTCTTTTACGATCTCTCCTCTCTTACGATCACTGCTCTCCAAAGTTCGTTCGTCGTATTTATATGGCACTCTGGGGGCGGAGCCTACGGCGAGCGTCACTGACTCCAGGGATTTCTAGAATTTCTTAGATGAATCTAGACGAGGTATTGCATCAGAAATCGCGGCGTTTCTACCGACACATTGGCGCATGTTGAGCTCCACAACACGCCTGACGATTCCAGAACAGGCGCCTCCAACATGGGCGCGAAAGCCTCCTTACTGCCGAACTTCTCGAAAATGCGTTCTCCTTTCCTTTATCTTTCTTTGCTAGGAAGCAATTACCATCACACACCTACCACTACAAATGAAGGTATTTATATTTTACATTTAAGTAAACGAATAGTGTTAATGTTATTTAACATGTTATTTAAACTTATGTTTTAGAATGGTTGAAAATAACTGTTGTGAGGCGATTGTAAAGTGATTTTGTTTAAGGATATTTGTGAATTGTTCACCTATTGTTGAGGGGTTTAAATGTTAACAATACATGGTCTGATTTTGTGTTTTTCCAGGCTCCTACCCTTACATATATATATGATGATTTCGTACCTGGGGCTAATTAACAACATTGATTTGTCCACCCATTTATTGATGTACTTTCGAAGCTTGTGGCCTGCCAACAGTGTTAACCATCGCTTCAGATCTTCAATAAGAAGTCGTCATATTTGTTATCTCATAGGACATATGTTGATCAGTTATGTATATAATTCATTTACTTCCAACTTAATAGATTTATTTGGCTATGACTTAATTTTGAAATATATATTTTGTACATTTATTCTATTCATGTGTTTGTGTTCCCTCAGTGTAACTATTAATATAAATGTAAACAGAGATCATATCCTGCAAATATTTGAGAATATGAAGAACCATCGAAATTTTCTGGCACCTTAACGTTAAAAAGAGTAAAACAGTACACCATTAGCAATAGTACAGTAGATAAATGTATACAATCAGCACCCTAAACAAATATACTTCAAGAATCCTACTCACTGCGCCAAATGTCCAGGGTTCTTTATATTCTCAAATATTACTCAAATATTTTACCCACCCCACCACCTCTTGCGCTGGTGGGGTGGGTAAAAGCTTCACTGACGTCCTGGATTTGTATGGTTTCATGGGTTCACGCCCTGGAGCCGCCAATTCTATTATCGCATAAAAAAAAATTCCCCTTCGGTTAAGCATATATGAAAATATATTAATTCTGAGGTAGGGCGAATTAGATATTAAAGGACATTTGTAGCTCGATGTGTGTATATGAATCACGGTAATGTGATATGACTTACGTACATACATACATATATATACATATATATATATATATATATATATATATATATATATATATATATATATATATAGTATGTATGTATATATACATGTATATAATATGTAGTATATATATGATATAGATATATATATATATATATATATATATATATATATATATTATATATATATAATATATATATATTATATATATACATACTATATATATATATATATATATTATATATATATATATATATATATATCTATATATATATATATATATATATATATAGATATATATATATATATATATATATATATATATATATATATATATATATATATAATATATATATATATATATATATATATATATATATATATTTATATATATATATTTATTTATATATATATACATATATATATAATATACTATATATATATATATAATATATATTTATTTATTTATATATATACATATATATATATATATACATATTATATATATATATATATCTATATATATATATATATATATATATATATATATATAACACACACACATATATATATCTATACACTCCATAATATATATATATATATATATATATATATATATATATATATATATATATATATCCCACACACACACACACACACACATATATATATATATATATCAATATTAATATATATATATATATATATATATATATATGATATATATATATATATATATATATATATATATATATGATTTTCGTCCAAGTTACGTACATCTGGCAGATGAAGATGATGAAGAAACTATATGTGAGAGAGAGGGAGAGAGAGAGATGGGTGACGGTGATTGGTTCCCTGAATCGTGTCAAAGTTATCTCTTGACCAATCAAGTTCCTTTTGAATCATGTGGGAGGAGCCATGCTGCCTTTCAGTTAGGCCAATCCGGAAAGAGAGAGAGAGAGAGAGAGAGAGAGAAGGCATCAAAGTAATCGTAATGAGTGACTAATATTGTCAAAAGGCGTCACTTATACTACTTACACAGGACTTGTTTACTGAAAGGGTCCTCAGGTACAGACATTCTTTCCTGTGCGCACCTGCTTTGAAGGCAACACAGTCCTTTCAAAAAGTCCTGCGGCAGCAGCTGAGGGGGTAATCGTGTGCAAAAAAGGTAGTGGTCGAAATTTCTCTTCACAGACTGATGGTAGACGACATACGGAAAGGTCAGACAAAATTGTGGGGGGGCGGGGGACGAGTGGCCATTCCATTCCCTGTCTGTCAAATCTGCCTCCTGTCAGCGGGAAATGTCGCTGCCTTGAGTGATCATAACCACCGAAGTTTTTATTCAGTACCTTTCAAAATTTCACCCGAGGCAGCTATTGTGTGCAGGAGTACTCTGACGAAATTCTAATCATATTGACATTTTGTCTGTAAAGTTACTGAATCATGAAATCGAAATCTTCAAGAAAAAATCATAGGAAATAGAATTACAAATAATCAAGTTCTTCATAAAAGATCCGGCTATCTGATGAATATATATCAGAGGACAGTTTAATAAATCACTAGTCATTACATAGCTTTCATTTTTCATGAAATATATAATCAACTAATAACACCGTAAGCATGATTGCAGTTACGCCCCATTATGGTTATGAGACTTGATATCACGTAGTGTTGAAACTCTATCCTTCCAAATTACTATAATAATCTGGTTTAGGAAGTAAGAATGCTCATCTTTCGATGGGAATAACTCCATGACTACACTGCATATTAACAAACAAAACTGGCGTTGAGAACATTGCAAACTAGGAGAGGAAAATGTTTGCATTTTT
The DNA here is from genome assembly GCF_015104395.2 of Macrobrachium nipponense. Taxonomy (NCBI): domain Eukaryota; kingdom Metazoa; phylum Arthropoda; class Malacostraca; order Decapoda; family Palaemonidae; genus Macrobrachium; species Macrobrachium nipponense. The sequence goes on from NC_087222.1 coordinate 10,776,634, forward strand.
CTTAAGGCTAGAAAATAGATATTCTATAGCACATTGGATAAAAAATCATATTACCTAAGAGTCATTGATCATCTGTAAAACAGATTATTATCAGCACAACTGTGAGAGATGTCTTTATATCCTGGCAGACTCAAAGTATGAAACCACTTCCATTTATTCATTAATGATATAGTTCCAGTTTTCCGTCGTTTGCATTTGACAACTATAATTATATTTCACATGTGGTTGAGGCAGGATATTGGTATATATAGGCCAATGCTCCTTGGTGTCATTATGAAGATGCAAAACTAAAGGAAAATGGCGTAGCATAATTTGTTGACGACGCTTTTGAGCCCCTACCTGGTGGGAGGAATCCATTTCTTTTTCTACAATGAATGTTGCTTCTCGCGTACTTTATAGTACAGCGCAGCCAAAACAAACCTGCAATTTGCTGTCTCTATAGGAACATAGTCGACCTCTCGATCAACAGAAGCAAAACAAGAAACTGCTCAATTTCTTATTGATATACAACATGTTTACAGTATGCTGTGATGATTCTTGCAAGCATTACGTTCACGGTATTTTGACAATGACAGAACCTACAACACAAAGCTTCCCTTTCTCTACATGTACATTTTGAAGTGGCGCATTTAGGACAGCCACAAAGAGTCCAAATCCAGATGGAAGATGATTTTCCCACGTACATTGCACTACGTGGAAGTAAACTGGTCTCATCCTCCTCCTCCTCCTGACATCCATAGTCTTTAGGATCAATTGGAAAAGAAGTCTCAGAAAGCAGAGGAGCTACAGACCTTGTTCATTGCTAACTTCTCCAAATGTGGGTCCTTAATACAGAGGTGGTTGGCGGTAACTGGGCTGGAGATTTCATTTTGCTATGATGACACATTATATGAAGACCTGAGTTCGCTCTCGTAGATTAACGCCTGACGATTTCTCCAGCCCAGCAGCCAACAACCCTTTACTTCCCTTCAGCACCAGTCCACCGTCTTGAAATAAGGTGCTGTCAGGGATAGTCACGCCATGCCCTAATATTTCACGCATTGCTCTTTCAACGAGTCCTTGGCCATATAAGTCTCTACTTTGTTGGTGTCCTTCTTGCCCAAACAATTGGCTTGTATTCTATGAATGAATGCTACTGAATGTTAGTCGATTTGTTCTATGGATGGTCGTAGAGACATTCTCTGTTTTGTTAAACAACCTGGCGATACGTACTTTATTATATTTCTGCTGTCCAATTTCTTCCGTGTGCAGCAAACTGCCACAAATGTTATCAGGTACAAACCCTTATTGGGTGACAAGTATAAGTTTCCTAAGAACGTGCTATCTTGAGGACTGACTCGAAATGGGTTATCATGTTCAGTGTATGTGTGCCAGCGTTGATTGTAGTCTGAAGTCCTGACTCGCTGCCCGTCTTCTTTGCTTCATTGTTTGTACATTCGTGGTTTATAGGTAGTTCACAATTGTCGTTTTGTTTGCTCCACATGGCAGCTTGTGTCAATCAGCGACTGCCAGCTTTCATTTCATGATGGATGAGTCCCCGTTCTGTGACAAAGCACATTCGGGAGGCCTATTCCGGGACGGTTGGAGGCCTCTTCTGTTGTATTCGAAGAGGAATGGGATGAAGACTGAGGAAGTGTTGTGCCCCACAGTATTACACCTACCATATGAACGGGAAACTTTTCACTAAGAAAATCACTTTTATATCAGACATTAAAAATTAATAGTCTTCATTTCTGTAATCTCCCGACGGGGCCCCGCAGTTCCTATCATAGGGCCTCCCTGGGCGTCTTATTCATCTCGAAGGAAACTCACGATTTTCAGCAGACGAAGATATTTGGGTTCCTTGAGGCTTCAACTCCTCCTCGTCAGTCGTTGGTCTCCATTCACTTGTCCCTGATAACATTCGTAATCCCCCCCTCTCTCTCTCTCTCTTCTCTCTCTCTCTCTCTCTCTCATTGTAAGTCGTTAATAATAATAATAAAAATAATTATTATTATTATTATTATTTTCTTTTGGTCTATCAAAGTCCTCCAATTCGACTGGGTAGTATTTATAGTGTGGGGTTCCGGGTTGCATCCTGCCTCCTTAGGAGTCCATCACTTTTCTTACTATGTGTGCCGTTTCTAGGATCACACTCTTCTGCATGAGTCCTGGAGCTACTTCAGCCTCTAGTTTTTCCAGATTCCTTTTCAGGGATCTTGGGATCGTGCCTGGTGCTCCTATGATTATGGGTACGATTTTTCCCCACTGGCATATCCTATCCCCACCATATCCTTTTTTTTTTTTTTTTTTTTTTTTTTTGTTTTTTTTTATTTTCTATTTTCAGGTCTTGATACTTATCCATTTTTTTCCCTTTCATTATTATTTATTATTATTATTATTATTATTATTATTATTATTATGATTATTATTATTATTATTATTATTATTATTTTATATGCACTTAACAGATCCTAAGGATGACCTCGTATTAAGACGTAATAAAATTAATATTAATGATATTTCGAGAACCCTCAATAGTAGAGCAGATAACCAGGCTTTGACCCACAACGCTCAGCTAACCACCAAGAACATAATTCAGCGCTGAATTTTCAGAGGTTGAAGACGTTGTCTCAGGGCAATAATGTCAAGGGTGTGTGTATGTAAGTATGTATGCATGTATGTATGTAATGTATGTATTTTTGAAAACAACCCACCCAATTCCCACGCACAACCGGCCAACAGCAACCTTTACCCGAGAGAGAGAGAGAGAGAGAAACATATAAATTACTAAAAAAATGAAATCGTTTAAAAAACAGTCTTAATTGCTCAAAGGTCTCTTTATAAAACCAACCTCTCAGATCATTACGATAGGGAGTTTTTTAAATATCATAATATTATATACAGAAATAAAGAGGAGTAAATGCTGAATAAAATGGCATGTAATAACACACATTATAAAATCGACTGTAAACACGAGGAGAAAGAAAAAGGGGGAAAGTAATAATTAAATATCGATTAATAATTTCAAGAAGTTATTTATTGTCGTTATCAGAATTCCTTACATTTCAAGTATAAAGTGACGAGTAAATTCTATACATGTGAAGTATATGTGTATACTGATTATGTATACTACATCATTAAGTATTGCAATAAGTTACTTCATAAAGTGTAAAGTTTGAAATGTTAACTAAGAAACTTATTATGTCGGGTTCACCACTTGGTCTTGTCAAGAGTGGCTACCGGACGTGGATCAGCCAATGAAAATGCAGCAACTTCTAAAGCTGCCTTCTGATTGGCTAACATTATAGAGAACTGACATTACTGTATGTAAACAAACATCACCGGATGCGTTCCGTCCGTCTTTGGGGGATGGCTACCGGACGTCGCTCAGCCAATAAGAACGTAGCAATTTCAAGCTCTCCGTTCTGATTGGCCGTTCTTGATGCCTAACCAGAGTGACAGGATGTAAATAATCTCGATTATGGCAGTTGCCACCACTTGTCTTATTCCTGCGAATTTCAATAATCTGTCGTCAGTGATACTATTGTTTATTATATTATTATCATAAGCTACGGTTCAATGATGTATGCAACATTTACAGTGATAAAAATGAGATTAATGATGATAATGATGATGATGATAGTGAAAAGAAAAGAGAAATAATAGTGAGTTTTCTTTGGCTGATCTTGTAATGAATACAGTTCAATTAATGACTTCCGAAACTTCTATTTTATTATTATTATTATTATTATTATTATTATGAAAATGAGGCCAAAGACCAGGTATGCACTAGAACCTCTGACGAGGTCGTCATTCAGGGCTGAAACTGACAAGAATAAAAAAGTTCGAGAGGCATAACAGGAGGAATAAAAAAGGTTTGAGAGGAACAACAGGAGGAAGACGAGACGAAGACGGTGAGAAGAAAAAAAAACTGAAAATGGGCTTCGAAGTAAAGAGCTTTCAACTGACTAAGTAATTCTTCCGGAATATAAAAGACTTATTTATCCATAACATAACCCCCCAAGCTTCAAAGGAAGGTGAATTAAAAACAAAAGAATGTTTGTCCAAGGTAATCTGCAGTTTGTATTCAGAACCACTCACTCGTGAAGGTTACATTGTGAAAATACATGAAGCAAATCTGTGTATGAACTCTCTCTCTCTCTCTCTCTCTCTCTCTCTCTCTCTCTCTCTCTCTCTCTCTCTCTCTCTCATTAATTGAGAGCTGCTCAGTCTGTCTGGATTAGATAACATCACAGCATCAAGTCATTTCATAAACATAAACTTCACCCTGGCATTCACATGAACTCGAGTTGAAAGTTGAGGTTCAGGACAAACAAATTCTGAACCGGGAAATCATCACTGTACGGAACAAGATGCAGAAATTCTAGAAAGGTCCTCTAGTGGCCTCTAAGAGCTCTTCTTCTGGACATGTTCCTCTAGAGCTCTTCTTCTAGGACAGGCGTTCCTCTATAGGAGACTCTTCTTATGCGGACAGGTTCTTTTAAAAGCTCACACCACAGAAACACCACCAAACGCTTCAGCAGAGTCTCTCAAAGTCTTAACTGAAACTTCACTTCACTCTTTTGAGGTTTACCCTTTATACTTTCTAGGCTTCTAAGGTTTCCTTAGGTGTTCATCGAGAGGTTCTTTGACTGACGCATTTTCTCCACCGAACCACTTTCTGATTTCTGTTGCAAGACATTTTTCCACTGGTGTAGAGAACACACACAAGGAAAACTACACCTTTGAGAGTTGCAGTCAGTACACGCCTTTCCTTTGGTGTAGAGAACACACTAGAGGAACTACACCTTTGAGAGTTGCAGTCAGTACACTCCTTTCCTTTGGTGTAGAGAACACACTAAAGGAACTACGCCTTTGAGAGTTGCATTGTCACTACACTTCTTTCCACTTATCAGTGGTTCGTTTGCTCCACAGTCACTTATTTCAGGGCCTTTTTGAGGACTTACACCGCCAAGACTACATAGAAAGCTCCCCCCAGATATCGGAGGGAGAGGAAGAAGCCTCAGGCCTTTGTGGAGAACGTGAGACGCCCCCTGATTATTCTGAAGTAGTTCACGATCAGAACTACCAAGTGGAATGATTCCACAGGGAGGAACTGCCCTAGAAACTACCGGTCGAAATCGGACTTTGGAAGCGACGGCACTGTAGTATATCCACAAGGAGACTTGGGGAAGTTGTGCCACATTGCTCTCTGGCAAAAGCAGCAGCGGAAACGGGCTCCGAAAATGAGCGGATTTCCTGCAAATGGAGCCCACAAATAAGCACTGTCTTTCTGCTGCGACATAGAAATCTCTCATGAATCCATTTGCAAAGTCTGTCACATGAAATATTCAGTCACAGACTTCGGTTGTATGCTTTTTTCGCAAGAGTTTCCTTTTGGCCGTTTCATGCTCTCTCTCTCTCTCTCTCTCTCTCTCTCTCTCTCTCTCTCTCTCTCTCTCTCTCTGTTGATTGTGTTCGCAGTTTCCGGACAAATGCGTCGTAAAAAAAAGAAAAAAAAAAACACAGAACTAATAACCTGCCAGTGTCAGCACGCATTACAAATGTCATCTCGTGAGTTCCGTAATCAATTTTATTTTATATTTATATGAATGAATTAAAATCTGCCAGTAGATGTCCGCCACAATATAGAAACAGTCGAAATGTTGCACAAATAAGGTTTTTTTTCTGTGAGAAACTTTGCAAGAGACTGACGGGATCCTGGAGACTGTCTGAGGTCACGGGATTCTTTCTCCACCGTTTTTTGAAGCTTCTCAGTCTTGTCCCTGTGTGCATTTGTATAGTTAAATTTTGTATAGTTTAATTTTGAGGTTCATAGCTTTATTGCAAAATTAAATGTCAAATGTTTTGTGAATAAGTAATTTATATACTTTTATTTTCAGGTTTATTGTAGAAGTGACGGGACTCCTACTTTCACATCAATAGATAGAGACTGGCTGCAGCTGACTGGATTCGACCATTGTCCTGCTTGACTTGATTTATGAAGTAGAGCCTTGAGAATAAGGTTACTTATATTTATAATATATATACATATAAATATATATATATATATAATATATATATATATATATATATATATATATAGATAGATATATATATATAACACATTAGGAATCATAACCTTAAGATAAGTAAAAGTTAAACCATTTTTATTCAGAAAAATTGCAAGATATTTTTATGAAGTATTGTAATCCTGCAAACATGAAAAACTTAAGCACTAACAGAATCAGATATATAAAACCATATTTTGATATCCTTCTTGTTTAATCTGCTAAAAAATAAGACAGCTAAATTTCATCTATATGTTTTATCTCTTACTAGACATTTAATCATTTTTTATGCCGCACAAAACACACACTTCTTGAGGTTAGATACAAGAAAATGTTACCTTTCCACTCAATAGTTGAAAAGGATCGTCTGACACCTGGAAAAAAACTTAGATTTTGCTCCTTACGATCGATTTCTTTCGCCTGGGAAGAGGATGCCTCCTCCTGTAAGTTTCTAGTTTATCTTTATTATGTTTTTAATGCATAAACTGAACGTCACGACTTCTTTTGACATTTACTTTCCTAAATGTCATCTTTCACAGATTGCGAGCACAGTGACGACTTACTTCATCGTTTAAGATTTCGGAAAGACCACCGGAGAGTAAAGATAATTATAGTCTCTGGTGAAACCCAAAGTCCATAATATATTCACTGCATTTAGGATTTGCCATCCAGTTGCATCGCTGCTGTGGAGGAAGACGTCTGATATACATGTTGCATGAAATTGGTGATAATAACCAGATTAAAATGATAATAGTAATGGAAATATGTTACTGGCAACATCATTTTTATAATAAGTAGTGAAAAAGACGTAGCTAGTGTTTACACAAATATTTGATGATGTGGGAACATGCAAACACAATAATTTCTTGCAACCGAGGGTGGCATGATGTAGGTGACAACTCATTTGCCGTTTTACGGTATTATGTTTATGCAATTCAAGGATAATGAAGTTGTCTTACATTTTCTTTAGTAAACTGATATTCTGATATGCTGTTGAAGGATTGTGTTTGCAAATTGTATGTTACCTGTTTCTCCTCATGCTCATGGTTGGAGTGAGTTCGTACTCATGCTATGAACACAGACAAGACTGTGGTTGATTCTGATCACGTTTTGTTCTGACTTCCTTTAGCGACAGCAGGCGCCTCAATCTGTTTTTGTAGAATAAATGTAGCAACGAAACTTCGCCTATTAAATGGACCCTCGAAACAGGACACATGCTCTTCTTACGACGAAGCCGCAACTTACCTCAATTTTGCAATGAACAGCCCACACTTACAATGGAACCTAGTTCCTTCATTCGTGTCTTGAATCATGCAAATATTGCTATAAGGATCTTAGTGGCTTAGGTACATTAGGGTCGTTTGGGGAAACAAGATAAATTTGTCTTGTTATGCTCTCCATTAGTACCTACGAGAAGTTTATATGAAATGTGATATGATTTAAAATCAAAGATCCGTAAATCCTGAACAAGAACTCACAATTCATCGTCTGAAAAACTTTATCTTGACGAGTAAAACTTGCGAAAGCTACTGAATTATAATAATGTAAAGTATGATTAATTGATTATAGGTCACTGTTCTCTCTCTTCTATAATGTGAAGGACTGTAAAACATCTATAAAATATTTTAAAATTTATAAAATTGCTAGTTCGTTTGAAGGTTGAGTTAGATGTTGGGATCTTGTGCAACTTTTGTGGATAATGCCAAATAACCAAAGCACTTGTAAATGTTTCTCTCTTTAATTAAATGCTACTACCTGAGGTATTTCATTTCTGCCTGAAATATGATTTTCTTCAATAAAGTCATTTTCTTTCATTCGTATTTGACCTTACAGACAAGTCTATATAACAAAATTATGATTATTCCTAATTAGGAATAGTTTTGAATTATTGTCAATTTTCATTACTTGTGACGGTTCCAAAACTATTGTCAGAAATATAATCGCACTCCATTTTTAAGGTGTCAGCTGTAACACAACTTGGAATTATAAGTACGTTTATTATTTTCAACCATATGAGTGAATTCCTTCCAATTTCCGAAATCAATGATCTTCTGAGTTTCCCAGTTCCAAGAACTATATAATTATACAACTATTTCTTTACCCCTGTTATTCCAGCATAGCATATTCTATATAACTGGCCATTAATCGTGGTAGAGTTTAATATCTAAAATTTGCTCTAGCTAATAATGTTCAATCATATTTCTGTAAAACCGAAAATCGGATATGTAAATCTCCTTTCTTATAATACATTAATTGATCTCATAAGTTAGACTCAATAGCTCCTTTTTTGATTCATCAAGTTTATAAAGCTGTTATTTAGATGCTGACCCTCTGTTAGAAAAATTAATTTTACTGTTTCTTCCTTTATGTGTCTTTTATTGCTTTTTGTTTTATTACAAAGGGGAACAGCTCCTCCACACTGGGTACTCCAGAGAAAGTTTTTATGCAATAAAAAAAGGCCTTTAAGGTTTTGCAACCAAGGAATGATAAAATAGAAAACAAGGAATTTTCATGGTCTTCTGTTTAATCGAAAAACTGGGGTAGTTTGAAATAATTTCTATTTACGAGTTCTCCAACTGAATGCTCTAGAAACTCCACAAATATACTGGAAGAATTGCAATAAATATTTTTTTCTCGTATCCCGTATTCCTGACTTGCGTGAATATTATGTCTGGCACAATAGTACAGATTTACCTTTGATACATTCTTGAATCCATGCCGATGTTGAAATAATACCCGCCCCCCCCCCCCCCACCCATCTCTCTCTCTCTCTCTGTTTCTATCTAGTAACATAAAAAAACTTATTCAATTACAGGGACAATAGTCATACATTTGAAATACTACAATATTTCTCCATGACTTGTTAATCATTGACCATTGCCCATCGAGTTCTCCATGACAAAACATAAATTTCAAATAGTTCTGTGACTGGACCTTTATTCAGTTTCTTTTTATACTTTTTACTTTTGATTATTTTCATGTGCGTTTATAGAAATTTAATTTAAATTTAATTTATTCTAACTTTTTTATATAAATAACTGAAAGGAATTCATAGAATAGTAGTCGTCTGATCTTCATGTCAGTGTTTTTTTATTTATTTTTTTCAGACATAAGATAGCTCAAGATAATCAATATATATACTATATATATATATATATATATATATATATATATATATATATATATATATATTACATAATGAAAATGATATATGATCTACGAACATCTTCTTGACCTAACAGCTGCGACATTTCCATTTTTCAAATTCTAGTTTGGTAACTTGGTAAACTGTCTTAAATTAGATTGCGCCTCTTTCATTGTTGTCTTTTTTTTTTTTTTTTTTGTTTTTTTTTTTTTTTTTTAAAGATGGCGTCTCCGTAGAGTGATCCTTGTCTACTGCCATTGTAGGTGGGGTTAATAACCCAGTGGCATTGGCCCTTTAATGGTGCATCTTACCGGCAGCCTTTCATTGTTTTAGGGAGAATAGGATCTCTCATCCAGCCCTAAGGAAATTCCCACAGCGGCTGTAGGGTATTATTGACAATAGGCTCCTGGCTGGTCCCCCACTGCATTTCATTCAGACTGTGATGAAGGGATTTCTCGTATGAGGTGAAATCTGTTCCAATGTAGATTCTAATTTATAAATTCACTTTAGTCGACTATTCCCTTTTTTATGACTAACAGGTTTTTGGCCAATTAATGTCAGTTATGTCTTTATAACGCCACGCTGATTTTTCTTTATATATTCATCGTAGATCAATTCATGCTTCGATTATGCTAATGTTTATGCTGCGATGTTTTCTGTGGACATTACTTACCGTAAAGTTTTGTTCACTTCCAGAATAACGATCTCAACTGTTTTTCCTTGAATAAGTCAGTCAAGTGCTCGAAGAACCGACAAGACAGTTCTATTCCTGATCCTAATATATTAAAACAAATCATTTAACTCTATTGTTTGAGACCATAATGGAAAATTTAGTTACCTAAGAATGTAACAGAATGATGATCCCCTTTTCATCGACGTTATTATTGCTAACTATTGTCGGTTTCGTTTCATCTGTTCGCTGGCCAACGTAGGTTTTAGGTAGATGTAGCAATACGCATTACTAGACTAGTTCTCGATTGGCTGAAATCAATGTTTTTGATATCGTAGGTTGACTGTGATTAAGATAAAGAATTGTCTTTAGTAATACCCCAGAATGCTCATGTATACAAACAACCCTCACACTATCTTATATAGAGCACAACCATGCCGATTTATGTTGGTAATATCACAATACAAGCACACGAATGATGAGCTTGTAACACACGGTCTAATGACGTCAAACGGAAAAGAACGATGGACTTTAAACCATTATTTTTCCCCTCACTGTAGGTACATAAAAAGACGTCTGGGTCTAGTAATGCGAATCGGAGTCATTTCAATCATTTCTTCCGTGTGAATCACATGAGTAGGGTAATATTGCAAATAAGCAAGAATGTTGGCTATGAGGCTGTCTAGGGCCTAGGGGTGGGGAGGGGGGGACGCGAATACTCTGCTTATTTAGATATTTTTTCAAGTATGCAAATGATTTTAATAGTTCAGTGTCTTGGACACTTCGGGACATTTAGCTAAATAACTTGTCCACTAAAATGTTATCCTTTCAGTTCCTGCCATCCAGTGTTGATGACATACATAGGGCATAAAAAGACTAGCCTTGGCATAACTGTTGGGCATTTGAACGATAATTAGTTAAAGTTAATAGAAAAGTTTACAATAAAAAGTAATTTTGACCGAAATAGTATGAATGTATACTTAAAGAACGCCAGTAAAATAAAACATCAGGCGAATCACTAACGTAGGCCTATCTTCATTAGTTCATGGTTAGTGTTTTACCGGTATTTTTTTTATCTTACTGAAGTAGATATTTCTTTGGTATCATAATGAAGCTTTTCATAGGCATACAATGAAACTATATATACATTAAAGTTTGAATTATAAGAAGATCTCGTGATTCGAACAGTTTTTGAGCATAGGCTTACTATGTGAGATCTGCGCTATGCTAATGAGATGAATTATGATTCCTGAGAGCTCATCGTTCGTTATATAGTGTCTGTCTGGTCTGAGTCGATTGTTGATGCAAACTCGTCTTTCCTGTGCTTCTGTTGCTGTTATGAATATAACTCGATGGGTTATATTTATATCAGAAGGTCCGAGGAATCTTTGTCTAGATAAATAAATATTCAAATAATTCATTGGAGAAATAGTTTGATGTTTATCACAATAAGCCAATCCCGTGGTACCTGTCATAGGCACATCTCGAGTGGAAGGCTGAAATGAAACCGACAATAAATACCATGAGAGTGTGACTGCCTTTGTCGAAAGGATTTTCTAATGGCCTGTATTTTATATCTGTTTGCAACTTATTTATAACAAAAATGAAAAAAATTATATGAAACTTATATTAATAACGCAATTAAGCCAGAAAAGAATAATTTGGAGCAATACTGCTCCTATTATAAAACAAGAAAATATACAATCAAGTTTTTCCGCACAGCGTCTAATCAATGCCACCGAAAATAGATCTACCTTTCAGTGGTCTCGGTATAATGCTGTATGAGCCGCGACCCATAAAACTTTAACCAAGCGTGGTGGTGGCTTGTCCCATACCTTTGCCAGATGCACGATTACGGCTGAATTTAACCTTAAATAAACAATAAACTATTGAGGTTGAGTTATGAGGGCGAACAAAGAACTGAGGAGAGAAAAAGTGCGGACGGACAAACAAAGCCATTCGGCATCCCAATAGTTTTCTTGTAAAGAAAGCTAAAAAGAGTGAGTTAAACTTAATGGTGTTTATGATTATTAGTGAACTTCAGTACAGAAACAACCAACAAAAAAGTACCATTTAATCATCGAGGAAAAAATGAGAAGAGCTGGATACACTGCGAGAATTGAAGGCGTCAAGTAACAAAGGAACTGACGACGCTGGATATACTACGCGAAGCATCGTCGAGGTGGTGTGATTGCTGCTGGTGCAAATGATATTATAAAAAGTGTAAAATTCATATCCAGAAATAAAAAAGACGCTTTTGGACTGGCCATTCAGACGGCCTCTCCTCCACTGGACAATAGAAATTCATTAGGAAGGGTTTTCATGCATGAAAAATTTGGACAATATCTCATTCATAGGGAAAGTCAATGTTTGTTTTTCATTTTCTCATTTTCAGTTGACAACTAATAATTTTTTTAGATGTCTAGATGTCTAGTACGGTGTTTTCATTGTTACAATACAGTTTATTGCATATTTCCCCTCCCTTGTAATGCTATAATTTTAGGTAATTCTTTGGTCGGTCTATGTAAGAAATTAAGTGTGAGACAAAATAGGACCCTCCTTATATTTACACACACACACACACACACACACACGCACACACACTCAAACACACACACACACACACACACACACACACACACACACACACATATATATATATATATATATATATATATATATATATATATATATATATATATATATATATATGCAGAGTATTCTGGAAAGAAAAAAACGGTAAATACCATAGGTGACATGCCATGTAATAACTGAAATATCCCTCTAATACAAAAATAAATTAAAGTACCTCTTTACTCGCACAGCCATGTGTCTTTATGCCCATACCCACAAGAGATCAAATATAAATTGTTTAAAGACCACCGTCTTTTGCTCTTTATCCTGAGTAACTTGTTTTTAAAGCTCGTCATTCAATATCGTTCCTGAAATCATCAGTCTCCGTTTTGTATTTTCTAGTTCAAGTTACTGTTGTTGCTCCAATTAGGGAAACCCACGCACACACACAGACTCTATATATATATACATACATATATAATATATATATATATAATATATATAATAGATATATATACATAGATATATATATATATACATATATATATATCTATATATATATATATATATATATATATAGTATATATATATATATATATATATATATATATATATATATATTATATATATATATATATAGATATATAATATATATATTATGTATATATATAATAATATTATATATTATATATATATATATATTATATATATATTAATATATATATATATATATATATAATACTATATATATATATATATCTATATATATATAAATATAGGTAGTGATTATTATATATATAAGTATATATATATATTTACTAATTAGATCTCATATATTATATATATTTATTTATATAATAGATAGATAGATAGATAGATGTTGGACGATGTGCAGCCCGAGCCGCGTCTGATTTTCTCCCTCACAGGTGACACACAACCTGACATCACGACCTAAAGGGTCACATTTGCCAGCTGTCCTCATTTTTTTTTTTTTTTTTGAGAGCTCTGTGCACCTGTTTTCGATTTTGGTGCTACTGTAACTCCTACATAATGTGTAGTACTTTGCATTATTTGAAATAAGAGTTGCTGTAATACCTGAACCATCATTAAGTTGATCAAATGACACTGACATACCATATGGAATAGAATTAAATTCTTTGAATTCATTCAAATCTTTCCCAAGTGTTATAAGTCCTTCTTTTCTTGGTTTCGTCAATCGTTCATTTTTATCCAACTGAGAAATGCAACAGAGGTCCCAGTTGATATCATCCATCGTCTTATATTTTGAACTGACATACTATGTAATTACAGTGAATCTACAATGTGCATCCACCAGGTGCCCACTGTTAACCATCAGTACACTGTGCCCAAGCGTCCATGCAGCAGTCCACTATCTATCACATACATTAATCAAGTAGTTATCATCATTTAATAGTCTGCTGCTTATCACCATGTTCTTGTTCACTGTCACAAACATCCACCAATGCAGTATCTATGTGCTACCAAATAGCAGTCCATTATTTAGCATCATGGTCAGTCCACCGTGCTGTACTTCACTAACTATGAGCAGCATCTAGCCATTCCACAACAGCTATTGCATCTTGCCATCCACAAAAATCTCCTTTCCAAAAACACCTGAAAAGCAAACAAGAAAAAATAGTTAATCATGCAATGATTTTTTTAATAGCTATTGACGATTTTTTTCTCGGCATGTTGATGCAGAAACGTTAATATGTAGAACGAAATAATACATACCTAATAAAATAGAAATATTTTCCTTACAATTTCATCTCTATGGTATTCATATAGAAATACATCATTCTTGAGTTATTGAAGGAAAAGTAATTGTGAAATCGATTTTTTTTCATTTACGGCAAAATGTGCCATCATTTGCGGGGCGATTTACGCAGAAAATATTATATTTACAAGAATAACTCATAAAGAAGATCCTGTGTAGAATTTAATTTCCAATGTTTTATATTCGTGTACTTTTTCACTTGCAACGCATAGTTTTGGAGATAAAATGAAAGATATATAAAAAAAATACCCTCTGCAAGGGGGTTTTCCCCCGAAAAAGGGGGTTAATGTGGGCAATTTTCTTGGCACTCTCTAGATTTCGAAATAGTATAGTATAACCTACGTCTGCGACTTCGCTAGAGGTGCTCAAATGGGGCAGTGCCCCCCGTCTCGAGGAGATCGAACGGCGTGTTTACTGAAAACGTGAGTTCGCCCTCGTCATGTGGCCCTGTTCATTGCACACGTGTGTTCTCATAGACATAGACGCATTCGCCATTCTTAAAAAAAGATATCTCTCGATAAAGGAGAATGCGAATCCTCCTACGTCCACCGTTTTGTATGTCCGTTTTAGGGGATTTCTGCACCCCCTTCGCCACACACACCCCCCACCCTCACGGTAAACTGGACTTCCTGGACTTCCCTTTGAAGCGTTTGGAGTTCGGATGATTTCTCTGATCCGCTTGATAGAACGAGAAAGTGCGAGTAACCTCCCCCAAGTTTGCTGGGTCTGTGATTCAAAACGATCCCGTCATAGTCTATTCACGGGTAAATATAGCGAGAGAGAGAGAGAGAGAGAGAGAGAGAGAGATCGTAAAATGTCAAAACAGGACACGAAGGTAGAAACTAAACTCCCCAAGAAAAGGAAAAAATAAGATTCAGTTGACGACAACTCTCCCTAGGAATCGTAAGGAGGAACTACCTTTCATTACAATGAAGTTGACCCCCATCCCCCCCCCTCTCCTATTTCTCTCTCTTGGGAGGTCAATGTTAATACGAATATTATACTCTATGGTGAATGTTGTGGAAGATTATGGGATTTAACTAAGGAATATTATGGATTGAATACTAATAATTATCGAGTTTCAAAAGAAAAACTAGGTCACACATACAACACCTTCATACACACTACAGCAGGAAGAGTCCTTAGTGCCAAAAGTTACAGAACTACTTCAAGCAGCAATGAAACAATATGACACCGGGCGAGAGAGAGAGAGAGAGAGAGAGAGAGAGAGAGAGAGGGCTGCCATTCGTACGATAATTATCGTTCATGTACGATTAAACTGTCTCAGGTACGATGTACGATACAAGCTCCAACTATCGTTCATTTTATGCGATAATTCTGATATTGTTTTATTTTCAGATGGTTAAAAAGCTTCTCTTTAAAGATTACATGGGTTTCCAATTGGGAATGATTGTTCAATGTAAAGATATAATTTCCCCTAATTATATGTAGATAATTGTGTTGGAGATTATTGAGATAGGTAGGCTAATTGTAATGATAACGTGCGTGTTTTCATCACACCCTCTCTCTCTCAGTTCTCTCTCTCTCTCTCTCTCTCTCTCTCTCTCTCTCCGTGGAAACGAAGCGATAATATCTCATGTATACACAGGAAAAATAAAAGGAGGTACTCCTCCTTTTACCTTTCCTGTGTCTTGGCTAAATATATTGTCACACGGTATTTAGTGACATATGATAACAGAATGTTGTCATATTGGCAATTCTACATCATCCTCTAGGGCCAAGAGACGATTCCCCGTGTTGCAGAAATGATATCGAGAATTTGCTCAAAACATCTCATTTTCTTTACGTTGTATCTTGCTTTAGATTTGGAGTGAAAGCGATGGACTATAGTTTCTTATTTGATGACCAGGGTTTATAATATAGAGTATATCTTTGCTTTAGGAGAGAGAGAGAGGGAGAGAGAGAGAGAGAGAGAGACTCGACAATCGGAATGGAATAAAGAGTTTAGGACAAAGACTCAGTACTGGGACCTAAGAGGCCATTCAGTGCTGGAAAGGAAATTGAAAGTTCTGCAGATCATAAAGCTGGTTATTTATACATGATGGATTTTCCACGTTTCTCGCGAGTTTAGGAGATTCGAGAAATATAACAGAGGTAAAGTGATTTTATTCAAAGTACTATTATGCTAGGTTTTGTTTTATCTTGGCATTACCTCTAAGTCTGTGAAACTTTGACCAGAATTAAATGTAAAGGACACCCAACTTTTTACATTATGTGCCCTGTCATACCTACATAGGCGCCGCTGCAATCGCGGACTGGGTACACTACATACGTCTGCTTCAGGGGGTCTAGTACCTGTGGGGAGGGGTTATTTTTCATAATTAGGTTGCATGTCCTCCGATTCTGGTAGTATATGATTAAGTCAATTTTCTTGGTGTCATCTTTCGGGGTTACATTTTCGGAAATAATCTTCTTAATGGAGTCCTTTTCTTCACGGTAATGGGAACTCATGAAGGCTTTATAATACAGCTTGATATTACCCTGGGGGCGGGGCTGCGGGCTCTTACTAGGTACAGTACTATTTCTCCAGGGATGTGCAGACTTCCTTACTGATTAATTTATTTGAATACCTGTTAGTCATCTTTGTGTAGACAGGAGTATGGAGGCCTGACGAAGGGCTTCTACCTCATCCTCGGTGTCGACTTGAACAAAAATATGGTCGACGTAACGGCCATATGTGCGGGGTTGCTGCATCCTGGTGAAGACTCGTTCCTCCACGGTGCCCATGCAAAAGTTATTCAAAGTAATATTATGCTAGATGTTGTTTTTTCTTGGTGGAACATCTGGCCCCGGTGGGTGGAGAAAGAGGCTTTCTTGGTGCAGATCTCCAGCAGCATACGGAGCGAGGCTTCGGGAATGTTGAGGGGTGCTGTCGAATGACTCCTGTAGACACGCTCAAGGATGATATCTATGGTTTTGTCGACAGCCATGTTCGCAAACATGGACTCCACGTCCAGCAAGGCGATAATCCCGGTGCAAGGGTGTCCTTGAAAGAGGAACAAGAGCTGAAATATGCTTCCTTTACTACTTTTATTTTTGGTCTGCTTCCAAATTCCAGTGGGAATAATAATGTCAATTATAGTTCATTGTCACTGATAAAAAAAAAAAACAGTTGTTTTCATTTATGCGCAGTGAAATGAAAAGAGTGCTTAGTGACAGAACATGTAGTCAAAATAAATGAAGAAAAATTTAATCTATGCATTATTTACAGCATGAACTAAATGATCAAAAAGTTTCTCATAGAATAAGATCTTGTATAACACAAGCAATTTTCCATAAAATAAGAACAATAATGAATGACAGCAAGTTTAATTAAATGAATGAATCAAAATGAAGAATACATTATGCATTCATATGTAAACTAAACTGATTGATAAGCATCTATGGATTTTATCATAAAATTCCAATTAACACAACAGAAATAGGATACATTAGTATAAACAGAACAACAAGTCCACAATAACCATCCTACAGCCGAATTCTTTCCCTATTTTCTTAGTTCATTTTATCTATCCCGGGAATTCCCAGGATGGGCAAAAATATCCCCGAATTTAATTAAACAATCATTAAACCTTGAAAAATTGTCTCCATGGGCGAGGGAACGTGGAACTTCACCATCCTATAGTAGTTATCCTTGACCCGCCCCCCCCCATCTCTCTCTCTCTTCTCTCTCTCGTTGGGTGAATGACTGACGGGTGAAGATGTTGGATGTTCTTCTTCATCGCTGCTTTTAACCAAAGTGACGTCAAGCGAGGAACCGGAAGCGCTTCAATTTTAGGCGCAGGCCAGATTTCTCACAAGATGTCTTTTTTTTTTTTTTTTTTTTTTGGTTTTCTTTAACTGATCCAAGTCTTGTGTCATCGTTTTCTTAAAAGCTAATAATACAGAAATCCATGCTTACAAAATCTTATAACATTACAAAGATTACAGGAATACAAATAAAAAAGATCTATTACAAAAAACAAAAAAATGAAGAATACAGAATCCAGGGCTATGTGAGAGCTTTCATGGTCTCCTCAAACCTCCTCCTCTCAGCGGAGGAGGAAGGAGGAGGAGGAGGAGGAGGCAATGGAGACTCCTCTCATACTATTGTTCTTCTTGAGCATTTCAGCAAAAGCGCAGATTTGGTCAAAGTCTGTGTCTCTTTCTGTCACCTCTGAACTTACTGTCTTTATCTCTAGCAGATAAAGAGAGTAAATAAGAATTTAATTCTGCTTCACTTATAAAAACAATTGAAGGTTAGTTTCAGCATCTGTTTTGCGGTGCCTTCACCAGACTCCTCCTGAACTCAACCAATGCTTTCTCTCTCTCTCTCTCTCTCTCTTTCTCTCTCTCTCTTTACATGAAAAGTCGTTTTCTATACAGTGTTAAAGCGGTATAAAAATATCACTTGAGCAAAATAAACGAATGATACTCAACATAACTAATAATAATAATAATAATAATAATAATAATAATAATAATAATAATAATAATAATAATAATAATAATAATAATAATAATAATGTAATCAATGAAACACTTCTAATAGCACTCAGAAGAACATTTTTATTTGAGAATGATCCTTACTATTATCATGGGAGTTCAAATCAAACTCAAAATTGTTCCTTCATCTGGAGGGAAAGACATCACAGAATGAGGCCACAGTTGGCCACTTTGACCTGTGTAATGTCTGGATACTTCGAGATGACATCTATGAGCACATCGAGTCCTTCCTCCACCATCCCGAAGCAATTGCTTCTCCTCCAATTGGGATCACCTCTGGTGACGATCCAGAACCTTGAAGCTCCTTCAGATGAGATGTCTCCCCTGACATCTCCCGCCTTATATGGTGTCTGTTCATAGGTCTCCCTCTCCCTCCCCCAATCCTCCTCCCTCGATGACAACACTGCTCGAGTTGATGCGCCTACTCCTCCTCTTTCTCCTCCTCTTCCATGGGACACATAGTGACCCATGGAGACACCTTCACCTCCCCACCCAAAATGAGTCACTTTCAAGCCCCGAGAGTGGACATAAGAGGGTCCCCCCATACCCCCTGCACACATGTACAGTAAGTTGCGACCCTTCAAGCCGTTAATAGTTATCCTGATGATGACCCTCCCCAGGGGGGTGGATTTATATGCCAGATCCAGGAACCCCCTTGGAGGGGGAGAAGAAAGAGGAGGGGAAGGAGATCCCCCTGATATCAAGGACCCCAGCTGTCAAGGGAAAAAGGAGAATGATATTCGTTACAATAATAATAATAATAATAATAATAATAATAATAATAATAATAATAATAATAATAATAATAATAATAATAATAATAATAATAATAATAATAATAATAATAATAATAATAATAATAATAATTTTGAATATAATTATCTATTTCCATAGACATGAAGAAGAAACAGAAGTTAATCTTAAATCCAAATGACAAAGAAATGAAGTAAAAAAAAAAAAAGTCAAGTGTGGGGGAAACCCCTACGCAGGAAACTTGCACAATATTATTATCATTAGATCTCTATTATCCTCCTCCTACACTGATGGCTCATCAGTAGTGCAGCTGATCCCTGACAAAAACCACCACTCAACTCTATCGGTCTTGAGCTCATTCCTTGTCTTCTTTAAAAAACCTGTCATTCATTCTCTTCCATTCTCTCCTCATGACTGAAGAACCATCTCAAAACACATTAATTCATCCATATTACATAGACAATTCAGTTCTAAAGCTTCCATCTTCCGCTTTTTTTTCATACTCAACATTAACGCTTTACTTCAATAAAAGAAACTTGGCTCAACAATGCCTTCATACAGTCCCACCTTGGCTTCCATAGAGAGTAGAAGCTTCCTTCTAATCTTCTGCACACATCCTGCTGCCTTCCCTCCCTCCCTCCTTCCTTCCTTCCTTCTTTGCTTCACCTATTCTGTGACTCACCTGTTCCCTCATCCTGCCAACATCCATCGTATCTCCTCCCAAATGCCTAAACAGATCACATCCATTCTCCCAACATCCATCTACTATCCCTCCCTCATCATCAGTATTACTGCATCATCTGTCAACATGAGTTATTCCACTCAATCTGTTCAAGAAGGATTTTCTCATCTACAAATGTGCACCAATGTCTGCTGTTGTCCTTTCCATGTTTGCACACACTGCTCTTTCTTTCAGCTCTCTCTCTCTCTCTCTCTCTCTCTCTCTCTCTCTCTCTCTCTCTCTCTCTCTATGCCTTCGAAACATTCTGCTTTCTTTCTCTCCTGAAACAGATCAGCTGTTGTTATTCTTTCCTTTCCCTCTGCTGAACTATGTCCTCCTCCTCCTCCTCCTCCTCCTCCTCCTCCTCCTCCCTGCACATTCTAGACCCCAGGCAGCAAAATCTCTTTTCCCCAGTAAATGTGTTAATTTCAAATGAAGAAATTCCTACTACACTAGTGAACTAAAGGATTATGAGAGACATTATTCTTACTAATATCCTTATAGGAATGAGCTTACCTCTATGACAAAGCATCTTGGTGGGAGAACTCCATCTTCAAGATGATTCACACAATACTCAATCTTAATTGGAGCCAGCCTGAGCTTCCCTTCATGGGTCATCACAGCAAAGATCTCTCTCTGGGTATCACCTCTCAAGCGGCCATGAAGAATTTGGGGGTCAGTCACCTGAGGAAATGTTCCTTGATTGAAAATCTCATAATCAGTTCAGGGCAGAAGTTATTTTGTTTAACTGAAAAGATATTTAACTTTAATTTAATGTTAGTAAGGATGTGCACCTTGATAAGTTTTTCCTATTATTTGTAATAGAAATACGTGATTTTTAAAAACCAAAGTCATGTTTTCAAATAAAAACCTATTTTTGTAAGGTAACTTGTTCTAAGTATCAGCATGACATCCAGACACCCCACAGAAGAAGATAAGACTCCCTCTCCCGCCCATGTGATCATGCATCAGGGTCACTGAGCACCCAAGGGGTAAAAAACTGTTCTTCTCTGTGTTTCTGCAAAAAATAATGGGGTGAAGGGAAGCTATCTGTGTCTTGACTATGAATCTTAGGGCACAGGCGAAGCCAATGCTCTGCCAGTTCTTTGAATGGGTCACAAAAACTGAGAGCAATAGAAGTTCACTTACACAAAGGACTGAAGCATCACTTGTCCTGATTTCTGCCAAATCAGGAATCATACTTATATAACAGTAGTTTGGTCTGTCTGTCTGATGGACCAATTTATTAGCATTAGGGGTTAAAGAGGGGTGAAGGAGAGAGTCTTCCCTATTCAGTGACTACCTAACTAACAAGACCAAGCCATTTTCAAATCGTTGCTGAATATTGTAAGATACAGGTGAAAATTACATCCAGGAAAACTATCGCTCGGTTGGTAGTTTACAGTAAACATTGAATTGTGAATTCTTACACTCTGACAAGTAGTAAAGGTACAACAACATAAGAAATAACAAGATAGGGAAATAAAAAATTCGAGCGTTAGCTCGGCAAAAAACACTAGTGTTAGATAACTGTTACTTTAAGAGTACGGTCACATCTTCTGGGGCGTAGCACCTGGCCTGACCACCCGGGTACCGGCCCCCACTAACTAGTCATACTTAAATAAGAGGAAGAAAGTGGCTGGTGAATCACTCCCCAATGCCAAAAAGTGGAATAGTAACCATAACGATAATTTTATGGAATGGAAGGGTGAATTTTAAAGGTGGGAATGAGCAAAAAAGCACAAGATCTATGAAGGAAATTGCAGAAGTGTTGGGAACATCACACGCACATAGAATGACCAGTTTCCCCACCAGGGGCACCAAGAGACCCAGACGCATCCTCAGACAAGTGGAAAGGGGAACTCTTCTGATTCTTCTCCTTCATATGTGGAGTGTCTGGAATCTAACTCTTAGGACAGGCTTTTGTAAAATGATGGGTTGTTTGAAACAAGTTTGACTTCTTCATCTCATTCAGTTACATTTATCTTGAGTTTGTTGAGTACATGTTTCTTGGGGCAATTCTTGTTTTTTTTATTTCCCGTGGAGAAAAGACTCCTTGAACTCACCATAATTTTCACGACAGAGTCTCTCTCCTCTTCTTGTTTTCTCTCTTCAGTGATCCTTTCTGTGTCCTTAAAGAACCTCTCCAGATTTTCTTTCATCTTGAAAATTTCCTGTGAGACAAATCCAAGAGGACAAAGAGATTACAGAGATGATGTGGAAAGGCTGCAGCATCTACCTATCCAAGACTGGAAAGATCCTTGAACTGAAGAGCTTCACCAATCAAAGAGAAATATTTTAAGGTATTTGCTGAAAAGGTCAGACTGGATTTAGACTTCCTAATTATTTATTTATTGTTTTATGAATAATGATTTGGAAATGTCTCAGGCCACAAGATGAAGTTAACAGATGTCATAAGAAAGAAATTATATATTTCTTGGGTAAAGTGCTAGATAAGTAGAATCTAGAAGAGAGAGAGAGAGAGAGAGAGAGAGAGAGAGAGAGAGAGAGAGAGAGAGAGAGAGAGAGAGAGAGAGAGAGAGAGAGCAACTTACCTTCTTTGTACAACATTCTTCCTTTTTGTCCTCCTGAAACTTTGCCAAAGTTTCTTCCATAGCCTGGAGAAGCTCCTCTGCCTCTTGCATGAGAGGCGCTGCTGAAATAAAGTCTGTTGCTGCTTCCAGTTGAGCATCACTTTCGTTCAATTTTGTTTTGTTTTTCTGCAATTTTTCCAGCCTGTTCAGGAGCAGTTTAATACTTCGATCAATGCTGGTCAAAGTCTTCTCACTGGAAAGCTTCACCTCTTGAACGACCTTTTTCATATCTCTGTAGCTGTCAATGAGTCCCTGAACCTCAGCCTCTGCTCCCTGACAAACAGCAATTCCTCTCTTGGTGAAGTTTTCTCTGAAAACCTGAGTAGTTTTCAAAAACGGTTGCTTTGGCCTTGTTTCTTTAGTATTCGATACTGCAAGCATGGATGAAAGTTGCTTTGCAGCATCAAGGAGGCCTCTGTTAATCATGAGTTCTTCAGCTGAGCTGTTGCTGAATTCCGTTCTGCATAGAGGGCATTCTTTCTTTTGAGTAAAGATGAGCCCCTCAATGCAACGGTAGCAAAACTCATGGGAGCAGGGGAGGATCTTCGGGCAGTGGTCGTCATTGTACGTATTACAGCAAATGTCGCACTCCAGGGGATTGGATGCCTGAAAAGGTCATGGAAATCAGTGGCCTTTCCAGATGCAAGTTTGATCTTACACAAGATTATCATCCCTTAAACAGAGTGCTATCTAAAATGCAACATCAGATGTAGGTCAGAGATGAAAATGATGACAATACTATTATAGAGGCAAATTCTTATTGGAATTTGACAATTCAGTGAATTAGACTTTGCCTTTTCACATAACTTCGTACATTTGCCCTTCAGGCAGATCACATTTTTCATTGCTAAGTCTGCTTCTTGGAAATGGTGCATTTTGTTTGTATATTCTCTTATTCTTGATGTGATTTTGGGGAATTTGACTTCCATATCTGATAAAGAGTCTGATTAATTCATAACATTACAATACCTTTACATCAAACTATTACACTGGACCTCAGTGGGAAACCATTGTGAAACGCAGTGACACACATAGTAACCTAACCTAACCTAACTTAAGGTGACAGGTCCCAGGAGTGGGTTGGGGGTTTTACATCTACTGAACCATCCCAAACCTAACCCTAAGGAAAAAGTTCCCATTTGGGTCCTTCATCACTGATGGAGACGACGGGTTGGAAGTGAAGATCAAATTCATCAAAATCACATCAAAACTACAAAAGAAAACCCATATTTGGTTTTCAAAACGATGACTTAAGTGAATACATGAAAAGAAATAATGCATTTCCCAGTTTCTGACATACTGATATGAGTAGCTAAACTGGAATAAAACTTCCAGAAACAGTGTGACGCTAATGTAATGTGGCAGATGCATGAATGACTAGAATTACTTACCAGACTTTGAAAAGGAGGATCTAGGCGACACAATTTCACCATGGGACATCACAGTTGTTTAAGACTTTGCAACTGATTCAGGACACTATTTTGTGCTTGATGAAATAGTGGTGATTTTGGCACCAAAGGTCTTGGGTTTGTCTGCAATACTCAGCAGACAGGGTGTCTTGGTCAGATGAATTCAGTACTTGTGTTCAGTCATAACTGTATTATTATTTCTTCATCCCAGTGATCAAAACATGTTGTCCTTGTCTGTCCCTACTTACATAATAGCCCCTGTATGTCGATGCTTCATTTGCATTCCTTCCCTTCCTCTGTGTTCTCTTCACTGGAAGCATTAGAATCGAGGGAAAATCTTCTACTGAGTGACTTAAGTGCTTATCTGTCTTCTACATCTCTCTCTGCTATACTCTCTCTTTCCTACAGGTACTTTTTCAGCCATTGTTCCCTTGAAGTGAAGGAGGCACACCTCCTCCTTTCACACGTAGTTTCTCGTTGGACGAGCAGATTTCGCGCTCGGCTACCAATCCGGTGGTCCAAACGATTCTCCGCTCGGCCAACACAGAACCAGAGGAATTTATTTCTGGTGATAGAGATGTATTTCTCGATATAATGTGGTTCGGATCCCACAATCAGCCGTAGGTCCTGTTGCTAGGTAACCAATTGGTTTCTAGCCACGTAAGAAATATCTAATCCTTCGGGCCAGCCCTAGGAGAGCTGTTAATCAGCTCAGTGGTCTGGTAAAACTATGATATACTTAACTTTTCCTCCTTCCACAGAACATCAAAAAAGTTCACCACATTACACATCTTATTCCTTCTTTTTCCCTAATATTTTCATCATCTTTCTTCACGCAAAAGGAGGACCTTCCCCCTCCCCATTTAGCTTTGTGCCAGCACAGACTTTTATGGTAAGAATCACACCACAGTGCTGCAGAAATATTCTTTGATCTTTCCCTTCTCCAGCCGTGGTCAGCCTTATACATCGTGGTCAGCCGCCAAATTAGTCTTTCACCACTCTGACACAGCATCTCGGTTGTAACCCCATCAACTGCTGGTACCTTTCCACTCTTTAGCCTCTTGATTTCACCTCCTTGTATCCTCAACAGCCACTTCCACAAACACTCTCCAGATGACCTCAACCCCTCTCGTAGTAGCCATCTTGCTTGGTGAGACGTACCCGCGTGAAGTCACAATAATCAACAGATATCACAAGTTTAACATACGACTAGAATTTGAGAAATATCTAGAAGTGTTCGTGAAACTATCGGTGATAAGATTAGTGTGAAAATAGTAGGATAAAGCGTCTTCTATAAGTTTAGTTTACAAGTGTAATACTATAAATCAGAACAAGATGGCAGTAAGTTCCAACTGCGGGAAAAGAAAAGGTACCCGCGTAATTTGGCGTGTCTAGCAGATTCGCAATACGATGAGGTAGCAGGAAGGGAACTGGCATTTCTCATCTATGAAATCAGCAACAGTCCTAACCAAAAAGATACAAAAGCATTCATAGATATATTAGAAGGATATAATCCTTCAAACTGGAACAAATCTAATGAAAACATCTTGAAAATAATTGAAGAAGTTCCAAATAAAATCCAAGTGGTCAAGAGACTCATAAAGAAATATACATAAACCAACATATTCCGACGAAGAATGAATAAGGTGAATCTTGTGAATATAACTCAATTGATGCATTAGGAAAAAAGAACTGCCAAAAGCATGCAAACTGTGTAAGGTTTGGTATAGCATAGTCAATCCACAAAACCTAATCAGAAAATGTGCTGCATGCAACATTCCGACCCATCCACAGTGTGCTGAGGTAATACAAGATTTGAGAAAAGATACAAGAATTTTTTGTTCAACTGTCTATCATGGATAGACAATGTTATTAAATCAAGATTGAATGTACAAATAGTTGAGGATGAAGAAGAAGAGGAAGAGGAAGAAGAAGAAGAAAAAGAAGAAGAGGAAAACGGAAGAGAAGTAAACAAAAATGAAATGACAGAAAAAAATAAGGAAAACAAAGAACAAGATAAAAGTATGGATGCAGAGATACTCATTGATACTACATATGAGGCAATAAAGCAGCATACCTACGAAGAAATAAATTACGATATGACAGAAAAGCAAATCGCGAAGAGGCTCTACCCAGATCTATACAATGACGGGAAAGAGGAAAAAATAGACAAGAAAGACAATCTGCAACCTTTTGAAAGAAAAGAGGGAATTGCAGATTTGGAGAAAGATGTTACTACAAACATCCTAAGATATGTCAAAACTATGAAATATATGGTAAATGTGCATACTTAGATGGATATGGGGATGATTGCAGAGATCTGCATCCAAAAATATGTAAAAACCTAAAAGAAGGAAAAGGATGTAAGTTCGACAAAAAATGCAAATATATGCACCCTGTAGCCATGAATCATAATCAAATAAATAACCAACCAAGTAATAAAATCCAAAATAAGAAAGAAACAAATAAAGAGAGAAATCAAGAATATCAGGTAAAAGAGAAAAGCAAACCACCAATGAGATATGCAGAGGTGTCAGCAAAGAATTTCAAAGCATCAGCTCCGAAATTCTACTCAAGAGATAATAACTGTATTTATTATGCAAGAGGATATTGCCAGAAACGGAGAAAATTGCAGATTCAGACACAAAATGAATAATTATGATGAAGGAAGATCAAATATTATGGAAAAGTTGGATTTTTTAATGTCAGAATTTCTGGAAATGAAAAAAGAACAACATACCAGAACAGGAAAGAGACATGGGAAAATCCTTATTACTATCAGTATTAAATGAAGGAGGAAAACACGCAAACCATCATAGTGATGAATGCGCAGGGTTTAGTTACGAGTAACTTCAAAAAGAAAAATAGAGTACTTAGAAGAACTAACCCAAATGAAAAGAAAATAGATATAATGAATATAAGTGAAACCTGGTATTCCCAAGAGACTGGGAATGATGATCAAATAAAAGGGTTCCAAACTTATAGATCAGATAGAAAAAATAGGAATCAAGGGGGAACCGCAATATATGGGAAAGACAAAAAACAAGGAAAAATATAGAGAAATATAGTAACTCAGAATGTGAACTAATAGTAGAATTTGAATCTGAAAAATTGATGAACATAGTAATATAGACCTCCTAATACTAAAGAGTTTGACTTAATAATTGAAAAATTGGATGATATATGTAGAAATCACAAGGACTGGACTATTCTCCTATCTGGTGACTTCAACTTTCCTTTCGTAGAATGGAAAGAACGAATAGGAGATTGTGGTTGTACTTATACATATAAAAAAGAGAGTAATATAGTGCAGAAGATAAGAGGCAATTTGAAAAGCTATTAGATATGCTACTAGAATACAACATTCAACAAATAAATCACCTGCCAACAAGAAAGGAAAATACTTTAGACCTAGTATTTGTGAACGAGATGAATTATGTTAAAGAAATAATAGTTTATAATGCGAGTATTTCAGACCATAATGTCATAGAATTAACAGTCATTCCAAAGCAAGTGAAAATAGAGATAAGCAAGAAATGAAAAAAGTGGGAAGGATATGGAAAAATACAACTTCTACAGTAAAAATATAAAATGGTCAAGAAATTAAATGAAGAATTAAACAAAAAAGATTGGGATAACATTTTCGTAAGTGATGACATAAGGGTAAATACGGAGATATTATATAAAATATTGGAGATAATAGTGGAAAAATATATACCGAAGAAGAAAAAGTAAACATCTCATGCATACCAAGAGACAGAAGAATCTTGTTCCGAAAATCAGAAAGTGGAAAAAAGGTCTTGCAAAAGAAAAAAAATGCATGGAAAGTTATAGAACTAAAAAGTAAGATAGAAAATGCAGAAAAAAAGATTATACAATCAAAAGAAAATGAAAAACGGGACTTGGAAGAAAAAACCCTATTAAAAAATCATCAAGCAAAAACCCCAAACTATTATACTCATATGCGAAGAAGAGAATAAAAGAAGAATAGAAATAGGCCCTCTGAGAATTGAAGGGAGATTAACGAATGAAAAAAAGGAAATTGGCAAACATACTGGCAGAACGATATAAGAGAGAATCACCCCTAGAATAGATAATGAAGATAATGTATAGAAGTAAGGGATGAAAATAGTGAATATTTAGCTGACATAGATATTAATGAAGCTGATATTGTGCAGGCTATTAATGAAATTAAAAATGGAGCTGCTGACAGGGCTGATGGAATTCTGCTATTTTGTTAAAGAAAGTAGTTCATTCTATCGCAAAGCCACTTGCAATATTATTAAGACAAAGTGTAGATACAGGCAAGATATATGATGAGCACAAATTAGGCGTATATTACCCCTACTTTCAAAAGTGGATCAAGACTAGAGGCAAGTAATTATAGGCCTGTGAGTCTAACATCACATATAATGAAAGTGTATGCAAGGGTAATGAAGAAAAATATTATGAAACATTTAATAAAAAAAATAATTTTGTTAATTAAAGGACAAACATGGTTTCGTTACCAAACCTACCCGGAAAAAGTACACAAACCCAACTGTTAGTCCACCGTGAAAACATATTCAAAAATATGAAAAGCGGAAATGAAACAGATGTGGTTTATTTAGACTTTGCAAAAGCCTTTTTGATAAAGTAGACCATAATATATTAGCGAAGAAAATTAGAAAACACAATATCGTGGATAAAGTAGGAAGATGGTTAAAAGAATTTTTACACAACAGAAAACAGATAGTTATTGCAAACGACGAGAAATCGGATGAAGCCAAGGTAATATCCGGTGTGCCGCAAGGTACGGTGTTAGCTGCAATACTGTTTGTTATTATGATTGAAGACATAGACAATAATGTTAAGGATTCGGTAGTGAGTAGTTTCGCAGATGACACAAGAATAAGTAGAGAAATTACTTGTGATGAAGATAGGAACGCTCTACAAAGAGACCTTAACAAAGTATATGATTGGGCAGAGGTAAATAGGATGGTATTTAACTCTGATAAATTTGAATCAATAAATTATGGAGACAGAGAAAGAAAGCTATATGCATATAAGGGACCTAATAATGAGACCATCACAAATAAGGAAGCAGTTAAAGACCTTGGTGTGATGATGAATAGGAACATGGTTATGCAATGATCAAATAGCAACTCTGTTGGCAAAATGTAAAGCAAAAAAATGGGAATGTTGTTACGGCACTTCAAAACAAGAAAAGCTGAACACATGATTATGCTTTATAAAACATATGTTCGTAGTCCACTTGAATATTGCAATATGATATGGTACCGCCCACACTATCAAAAGGATATTGCACAAATAGAGAGTGTACAAAGGTCCTTTACAGCTAGAATAGAAGAAGTTAAGGACCTAGACTACTGGGAAAGACTACAATTCTTAAAATTATATAGTCTGGAAAGGAAAAGGGAAAGAGAAACGCTACTGATAATTCAGCATGGAAACGATAGAAGGAATAGCAGAAAATATCATGGAACTAAAAATATCAGAAAGAGCAAAGCAGAGGTAGATTAATAGTGCCCAAAAATATACCAGGAAAAAATAAGGAAAGCAACACAGGACATTAATCCACTACGCACCAGCATCGATAATGCAGCGTCTATTCAATGCGTTGCCAGCTCATCTGAGGAATATATCAGGAGTGAGCGTAGATGTGTTTAAGAATAAGCTCGACAAATATCTAAACTGCATCCCAGACCATCCAAGATTGGAAGATGCAAAATATACCGGAAGATGTACTAGCAACTCTCTGGTAGACATTAGAGGTGCCTCACACTGAGGGACCTGGGGCAACCCGAACAAGATGTAAGGTCTGTAAGGTCACTCTTCTTGTATTATCGTTGGACTCTGCCCCTCTTCTGTTCCCCTCAGTCAACAGAGCTTCAGAATGATCACTCCATCAGAATGATCACTCCATCAGCCCAGGACTTCTTTCCCTTCAGACAGCATTTGTCCCTCGGCCTATTTTAGGATGACTCCATTTGCTCTTTCACCTTTCTGCACTGACCTCCTTGTTAAAACACTCCTTCTCGTTCTCTCGAAAGTTCTCCTGCACCTTCTTCCCTTCTTTTATCACATTCTTTTGTTCTCTCTCTCACATTCTTATTGGTCACCTGATCCATCCTCCT
This sequence comes from Macrobrachium nipponense, assembly GCF_015104395.2. Taxonomy (NCBI): domain Eukaryota; kingdom Metazoa; phylum Arthropoda; class Malacostraca; order Decapoda; family Palaemonidae; genus Macrobrachium; species Macrobrachium nipponense. Next base: position 10,806,994 of record NC_087222.1, read on the forward strand.
GCATTATTGTACATGATCTTGCCTTCTCTCTTGCCTCTTTCTTCTTCCATAACTTCCCACGTCCTCATCCCATCATTGATTGAGTGGTTTCATTTCCTCTTCCTTTTCTCTGGAAACCACAAGGAATTCCTGCTGACCCTGTGACCCCATCCTGGGACTCTCCACACTCCCCATGACGCCTTCACTTGTCGGTCTTGTGTTCTTATTTGCCACATGAGATCTTGTCCCTTATCTCCTTATCACTGGGGATTCCACATCATCTGATGAGCACCTTGACCAGGTCATGTGATCCTTCTGATGAGGACCTTTGCTCCTGCTTCTTCTGTGTGTGTGTGATTTCAGTGCGTACTCTCTCTCTCTCTTTCTCTCTCTCTCTCTAGGACTGAGCTGAACTGGAGGTCAGCTGATGAACCATGACATTGACCTTTCTTTCTCAGACTGTTCAGAAGAGAACAATAAGTGAAAGCAAACTTTCTATCATGTACCAGATTATCGGGCCACAGCAAGCCTTCTTCATTATCTTTCTCTTTTAGAAAGCTCGAGGAGGAGTGTTGCAATAAGCGATAACATCAGGTATTCCAACAACGCCTCTTCATAATTTGTTATAACGAGTGAATATGATCGTAGGAGTGTTTGACAGGTCTGTTTATCTCTCCATCTTTCTCAGTCTCGGTCTCAATGGGAAGCCACGAGCAAATCCTTCCTTTCCATCAGCCATAAGAAGAAAAATGCTCCCAGTGGAAGGAAGAGGAAACAAATAACAGAACAGATAATGAGGCCTTGCCAGTGAGGGTCCTTATCTCCAACACCCCTTCTCTCCCTTCCACTCTCTCTCTCTCTCTCTCACTGATAATGTCTGCGTGGGGCGTCCAAGCCACATGTGCTCCTCCCAAGTGAGGAGAGAGAGAGAGAGAGAGAGAGAGAGAGAGAGAGAGATACCCATTTCCCTTCAATCAGGAAGCAGCACCAGTGACCTCATCAGTTCCTCTTCTTGTGAGGTTTCAAAGGAATCGTCTATTGTCGTGTACTCTCCTTTCATTCACTGGTAGTCATTATTGTAATGGCTGCCCTCCTCGCCTGTCTGTCTACCTTATCTCCCAAACGTTACTGCACACACACACTCCTGCCCACAATTAGATCAAACAAACTTGATGGTCAAAGCCATAGTAATGAAGCTCATTTCAATACTAGTTATTCAGATTGATAATAATAATAATAACATGAATGATAATGATAATAGTATCTACTACACTGCATGTTTTTATATATATAAATGGATAAAGAGATGGGTAGATAGATAGATAGAGTCATATATGCGTACATATGTGCCTATATACATAAATGAATACATATCGGTGTTTGTAAAAGACGCGCTTATCATGAAGGTATTTCCTCACAAGGTGACATCTCCTTTTATCAGACTTCTGTCCTTATCAGCTGATTACAGTGGTTTGTTAGAAGGCCACAATCAAATATGTATATGTTACTGCTACCGCCTGCATGTGACAGTGGGGGAATGAGAATGCTACTCGTGAGGCTCCTAAATCAACGTGATTTTCGGGAGGAGGAATTCCGAGAACCTTTTGGTCTCTACAGAGGCTTAATGTCAATTAAATGACACAAGTTATCAGTTGCTAATGAACAAAATACACATCATCGATTATAGAACACTGCAAATAATACCTTTGACATACTACAGTCAATTTAATAATCTGTCAAAAGCGACAAACATAAAATGCATGAACAGGCTTGTAACTGTAATCACAAATGATGCTCAGTAATTAAATAAATGAAGCCAGTGATACTGGCGACAATGTATTTGGATCCACCTCAAAATATAACAGCATGGGAACAATAATTTGTCCCGGCCACATACCAACATGTCTTGTGAACTACCCCAAGGCTACACAGTAATCATTTTAAAAAGGAAAGCTTTCTCAGATAGACAATCATCACTTCGTCAAACTACAGCCTCTTGGAACCGGCAATGACTTAACAAGCTGGTCCTGAGAAACTGCTTTGTAGCAGTCGAGCCAGAAAAGTTTCAAAAATTATAGATAAAATATCAAGTGCATTCGGCATTTACAGTATGTAAAGTGCAGCTCAGTGGAGGCCAGGGAATGTGTGGAATGACTGAAGTAGTTGAAAACATTTGAGGGAGGGCTGATGAGACTTTGTGACTCACCAGATGGACCCCTTAAAAGAATCAGGTGATGAGAAGAGTCTTTGTGAGTGAAAAGAAGATGATCCAGAATCTCTTACCATTGTGACAGCTGAGTCTGGCTCTGAGGGACTGAGAATCCACAGGAAGGAAGGAAGGAAGGAAGAAGATTCTTCAGGGTAGATGATGCAGTCCTCAGAAGGGCACCATCAACAACCAATGTATCACTGGAAGGGGAACTGATTGCCAGTTGAGGGCACCCGGCTTTATATCTGTGTGCCCACCAGGAGCTTGGCATAAGACCTTGCCCCTAATTAGTGGCCTTATCTCCTTGTCACTGGGGAATCCAGATCATATGATGTGACGTCCCTTGTCACACCTCAGCCAGGCAATGTGACTCTGATAAGGACCTTCGCTGCTTCTGCTTCTTCCTCTTTCAAGCAACTTTACAGAAGAGATAGAAGTTGTTCTTGTTCTTCTTGTGAATCACTTGGAGACTCTTCAGATGAACTTCGCAAGGAGGAGGAGGAGAAACAATGAGTCGGAAGAACAGAAAATACATTGTTAACAGAATTCTTGCCTTGCTGCTTCATTGTTGCATGAAATGCAGTTTTCGTTATCATTGTCACTTTCTCCTCCCACCATCATCCAAGTATCTGAACAATTCGTCCATTCTCTCATCATCCATCCATTCTCAAGTTACTCTTCTTGCAGACACTTTCAGATTCTTTCACCAGTTCCTTCAGTCTCTCTTCGCTATCCCTGTTCAGCACCATATCATCTGTCAACACCAGTCACTCTGTCCATAGAGGTATTACTCAGCCAATAGACATAAAGCATTCTTGTTTTGGCCTAAATTTCACAGTAAACTACAATGCATTTCAGGGACCTCGAGTCTTTTCTCAAATATCTTTCAACTTAATTATTTGATCGAAATGGTACTTTGACACATTGTACAAGACACCTCCCCCTAATTTTTGCTAATATAATTCATTGTCAAATGGTGTTAGTTAAGGTGTTCACTCTTGACTTTCAAAGGGAAAGTCGTATGAGTCAGCAGGAGTCATTTACAGATTAGAACATCTGCTATCCCCCATCCCTTCCATCTCCCTCTCTCCCTCCCTTTATCTCACTCTTTCTTTATCGCCGTTTTTTCTCATTTCACCCTCCAATACCTATGTAATTTACAGTATGGAGTAAAATACTGTTTTTCATATTTTTCAGTGCCAGCAGATAATTTGAGAGTTCATAATTAAGAGGATAGGGAGGTTTGACATAACTGTTGCTATTTTATCACAAGTTCGGTGCCCAGATGTCGAGGGTCGATGACAAGATCGTAAAGGACCAAGCAGCAGCTACACAGGGTAGGATTGAACAGACAAGGTCGACAGTTTTCACAATTTTATTGCAAAAATAAACTATTTAAGTTGAAAAAAAGATACAGTTCCCATATATTACAATTATTTACAACTCTCATAAGTGTGAATCTACTACTAAATGGTCATTATAACGAAGATTCGGCCGCCATGCGGTCTAATTGCAAAACTAAGTCCCTAGAGGGGATAGTCTTCATAAAACAGAACACATTCCTTTGCAAAAGGGGTCCCAATATAAGAACTAACACATCTAACGCGATAATGGCCTAGTCAATTCAAATACAAGACGGATGGACCTCGATAGATCTAACTCAAGCACATATCTTACAACTATTAACCGGCTCGATCAGAGGAGAGTGTTGCAATCACCTTACCTTACCGAATCACGACCTGGGGAAGAATGTTCTTCGAAGGGGGTGCTGGCCCACTTTACAACTTGGTGATGCCAAGACGAGGACTCGTTTATTGCGCATCTGTGTTATCATTATGAACTGAAAACGATAAATCTATATAGCAATCAAGGGTCGATTGAAGTTTCATCAATAAATTCAATTTCTAGGCATTCTCCCGGATTTGCTACCTATAATTTCGGCGTTTTCGCCTTGGGCAGTTCTTTTGTTTCTATTATACTGAATACATCGGATAAATTTTTATTCATTATTTAGAGAAAGGTTATTTCTTATTAGTTAAATCATTCTCTTCTCCTCTGATCAATTTGGTTCGCCGCAACCTTTTAGTTGCATTCGTTATTTTAGTTACTCACGTAGCCACATCACCAACCCATTGATGTTCTTCTTCTTGCTAAATAACCTGACGTTGTGGAAGGTTTGTCGTTGAAAAGGTATCCTACCTTTTTCGCGATAATAATGATCATAATAATGGTTATTTGTTTCCAATGTATTGTTTATAGTATCCCTGGCGTGTCCAGTAATACCGTAAGGCTAAGGGGATGTCTGTCGGCTGCAGCACTCGCATGATGAAGACGGATTTTTCATCGTCTGGTCATGGGCCGCCAGGGTCATTTTGTCTGAGTCTTTTGCAATAAGTGCATTTGCAATACGACACCAAACCTCATAAAAAATGGGGAAAGCTAACAACAGATTTAGGATCAATTTCAATAGGTAAGTGAGACAGTCCAGAGCCTTTGAGAATAAATACTGGTCCACGGATAACATCCACAAATCTTGTAGATCCCGTAATTATCAACATCGACAGTGATAACGAGGATGATTCGTTCCTTGATAGTGACGAAGACTGAATAAAGTTCCTGTGATATTCTCATTTGTTTGCATCTCTTTTCAACCCATAATAATACTTAATACACGGGAGAGAGAGAGAGAGAGAGAGAGAGAGAGAGAGAGAGCAGTTTAATAATTTCTTTACCACTCTAGTGTTAATTATTTACTGGGTTGTTGGTTAACCTGAGTGATGCAATTTTGGTTACTTGATTGTCACGGGGTAATAATAAAGTAAACATTTCCGTTTTCTTTTAGGATGCACTGGTGAACTAAGGTAGACTTCAGAATTCCATAATAGATATTGGGTATATATAGCACTGCATAATGCTATATGTGTTGCGTTGATGGCCAAACATATAGGTATAAATATAGACTATGTGTAAACGAAACAAAATAGTACTTTGGAAAGTGTTTAGATCAAACATATTAATTTTCATTTTTATATACTCATTCAAAATCATTCAAATTCATAGGCAATAAGTATATTCAGGTTATATAAGTGATGAAATCTTATGATAAATATATATCTCCAGCATTTTTGGTCTGTTGCCGTCAAGGAATCAAAATCGAGCGACTCTTCAATAAGGTCAGTTTGCGATGCTGCAAAATAGATACAAACCTGTGAAAGACAAAAGACAACTGATTTCTAACTATGAATTAGGCGAAAACTGGATATCTTCTTTATATAAAATATATATGTTAAATGCCTGAAATAGGGTAATAGGTAACACTTACATTAATGATAAGTAATATAATACAAGAGGATTGAAACTCAACTTATTCACTAAACTCAGTGCGGTACAAGAATTACATTCTTATTACTGGCGTTAGAGAAGTAGAAACGAAATTGTAGTGTAATATGAATAGAGAGACACACATATACAATGATATTATGATAGTACTTTCCCCCAAATTATACCCATTTTCTATTTTTTTGTTTTTTTTTTTCTTTCTTTACAGCACTTCACCTGCTGAGCATTAAGGAAGTGGACTTGTATAAAAAGGAACAGAAAAGGACTGTATCCATACAAGATTGCAATTTCGGGGATAAAAATCACAGTGTGAGTTCGATAGAACTAGATTAGCACAACACAAAATTAATGACACAAATACACACACACACACACACACACACAAAGTGCCGAGTATTTAGAGAGGCAATGATAGACTCACTACTTGTGATAGCTGGAGACAAAGCATTCAGAGAACCTCAGTAGAGGCTCAGTTCTGGAGGAGTCATGAGATTTGGCCAAAAGATCCAACCGCTTGCACAGCTGGAGGACCTCAGACTGCAAGGAAGGAGGCAAAGGATTAGCCAGGACCCCATGGAGAGACACGAAGGGACAGGAATTATCGTGAGCTAAGACCTGTAGTATTGTTCAAGTGGTTCCTGTGAAAACTTGTGGATGTAACAAGAAAGAGAGAGAAGGATATGGTTCACTTGGTGAGTCTCTTTTTCTCTCATTCATGATAATGATGATGCTCATATGTTTCCCTCCGATGCTTGTGGTGCACAGAATGATATTCTCAAGACCTCAGTCTGTCAGGGAGCGGCAGGCTTTATCAGGAATGTTTTCAACACTCAGGGCTTCTTTCATTCTCTTTCATTCATGTGTTTCAGTTGAAACCCCAAATGACTGAAGAGATAAGGCGTCCCATTTCAGCAGTCGAGTGATAGATAATATCTCGAGTCCCTTAGACTTCGATCAAAGAGCCTTTGCCGCTATCTGCTGTTTTTTGGGGTGAGTGCATTTTGATAAGGTCCTTGACGTTGCCTGATTAGCCTTGACTGCTACCTCTCTCTCTCTCTCTCTCTCTCTCTCTCTCTCTCGTCCTCTCCTCCTCTCTCTCTCATCTCTCTCTCTCTCGGTCTCTTACATTAAAAGCTTCTAATTGGGACTGTCTTTATGATTTGTTATTTAGACTTGACACATTTGGTTCGTTATTTAATGACATGGGGAGGTGGAAGGTTTCATGATGGTCCTAAAGAAGAAGAAGAAGAAGAAGACGATATATGAAAGAGGAGAGGATGAAAGGAGACGAGAGAGAGAGAGAGATTAAGTCTGATTGACACCAGGTTCAACAAAGCTTAACGAACGACACCACAGGGTACCCTCTAAGGGTTTTCTGATTTGGTGATGACTTGTCTGTGGGTTTCATTCACTGAGCAGATTCCCAAGGGCTCATTTTGGGATGACTGATGATGCATCCCAAGATGAGGCACTTGCGGGAGATCGCTGCACCTGTTCGAGGAGGTGTGCCTATGAATAATATTCTCTCCAGAGTATCGAGTAGTGTGCTCCCCATTGCCTGTCCTTTTGTTTGTTGCTCCGGCTGATCTGAAGAGGACATCAGGAGTTTGTCAGGTCATTCTGAGTCCTGAGAGGGACCTCGACTCTTCGAAGTGATGTCCAGTAGAGATTATTTTCCTTTCATGTTTGCAGAAAGAGCGCTGTATCATAGAACTTGATATGTTGAGCAACGTTTTGATAATTATTTCCCCCCTTCGAATAGTTAAAGGTATATAGTATTCCACTTGTTGCAACAAAAAGTCAAAGTAAGTTCTTTAAGTGATTATACAACGAAGACAGACTGGGTGGCTCCTGGGATACTCATTCCATTAAAGTCCATCATAGAAATTAGGAATGAAATCCGGCAAAGGTGATTCACAGAGTAATGAAAGAAATATTTTTCATGAGAGCCATTTCGTCTTCATCACCATTACCTGCAGAAGGTGACTCGGCAGCTCCTTCTAATCACCGTATTACATCGGGCCGGATAAAACGACTCTATCGCTGAGGGCGGTGATGGGAGTTCGCTTCTAGGACACACCGAATTTTCGGGCTGAAGGACTGGCATTCAGGTATTCTTGTCATACGCAAAGATATGCTGAAGGGTTCTTCTTCTTTCTCTTTTACGTCAATTCTGGGACTTTACATTTATTGTCAGGACATTTATGTAATATAAGTGTATATATATATATATATATGTGTGTGTGTGTGTGTGTGTGTGTGTGTGTGTGTGTGTGTGAAAAGATATAAGGAAATAGTTCCTAAATCGTCCCAACAGCTCCTCTGCCTTAATTCCCTCAGGCCTCTTCCGGGAACTTTACTGACTGATCAGTTGAAGCGAAATCTCTACCGGACGTAATATATTGATATTTGACTTCAAGAATTCCGTGAAATATAAACAAGTAAAATTGGTCAATGGTGCTTACAGCTATTGCAGGATAACATGAAATATGAATTGTCTAGCTCAAAATACGTCCAGCAGAAAAGGTTGACAGTCTCATGAGGCTAAATAGGTCATTGCGTGAAACCTAATTCAGTATATTACATAATTTGTACTGATTTTTCGTGATGTCTAGAAAGAGGGTGTTAATTGGATCTAGAGCCAACTTAGGAGATACCAAGTAAAATTTACACTGCAATAGCACTGCACACCCTAGAGTACTGTGGTGGTAATGACAGACATTTTAGTGGGTGGTTACCCCCTGACAGACGCCCCACAACGAGTTGGGAGGGGGGTAAGGGAGGTGGAGACAGGATCTGCATCCAACATTGGAGATACCAAGTAAAATTTGTACTACAATAGCACTTCATATCCTATATAGCCCTCTGGACATGACTACTGTAGCCACCTAAGGTCTCTAGCTGAAATTTAAGTTATTTAATCTGTTCACTAACTATTATGACTATCATAACTCTCAATGCATTTTTCTCACCCCAATATTATTACTGTTATTCTTTTATACTACCTCAGCTATTGTGTGGATAGTGCCGTTTATTCATTTTTTCATCCTGTTGTCTCATGTATCTAGATTGTGTATGTTACTGTGTATTTTGTATATTCCATGTATATGGCCCTGAGCTGAAATAAAGGATATTATTATTATTATTATTATTATTATATTATTATTATTATTATTATTATTATTATTATTATTATTATTTACTACAAGTAAAAAACAAAAGGGTCTTGCTTTTTTTTCAAAAATAATTTTTTTACTTTTTGCTCTTTCAGCAGCCACTAAATATTGCATTGCCTGCAATAATATGAGGTAGGAGGGCCAGCGCTTCTGTTTGCAACACTTCAGCGAGAAACGGACAAGTGAATCAAGTGAGAGAGAGAGAGAGAGAGAGAGAGAGAGAGAGAGAGAGAGACTGTGTGTGGTGACCGAGTACCGTATCTAGGGTAAAGGAAGGTGGAGTGGAGCCAAGCACTGTCACCGAAAGTTTGAAACAAGTTGTCACTCAGTTGGTCGGTTGGGGCCGAAGGATAAGGAGACGTTGTTCGTAGCTGCGATGGCTCAGGGAGGGTCAGTCACGTGGTTGTGTTTACCTGATTCCTCTCTGTCATTCATTCTTATTCAGTTGCATTATTTCACGTTCCCTTTTCATTAACATTTACTTCTCGTCTTTCTCGAAGAAAGATTATATGGCGTGAGAAGTTCTACAGAAACATTTATGAATGAGATCTGTATTAAGTATGAATAAAAAACACAAACTGGCAACTGTTCTGTTTACTACGATTGCTCAAGAGATGAATAGGTGATGGCATCACGGGAGGAGATGACGTCATCACCGCGGCAGGGTGGGCGGGGGGTGGAATGAAGGGGAAGAAAGAGCCTCCGTTCAATCAGGCCACAAGGTCGAGAATGTCTCTCTCTCTCTCTCTCTCTCTCTCTCTCTCTCTCTCTCTGGCGTTTCTAGGCCGAGTCCTCCTTTGGTTATGGAGCTCAAATCCTCATTCATTCGTCTTCTTTACGACAATGACGACGCTGTCTCGTTGTTGGTTTTAACAGAGAGAGAGAGAGAGAGAGAGAGAGAGAGAGAGAGAGAGAGAGAGAGAATGTTCTTGTTGCTGTTGTAGAAGGAAAAGCTTTGTGATGGCACGGGGCCTCCTTCCCCACCCAAATATTCAGTCCCCCATCCATCCATCATACCATACATACATACATACATACATACATATACAAACTCCCTTAATTCTTCATCCATTCAAAGAAAATCATATGAAGAAGCCCAAACCCCCAGGAGCGTCCAGCCTCTTTTTCACAAAATTCAGGCTTCCATAACTCTAGAATGACTCGACCAATTGACCTGGGGTTTACATTACCAAACAGAACGGACCAAACAGGTGGGTGACTGACCATTGGGCCTCTGGGCTTGGGATGATTCCCCACTCAGCAACAGGGCATTTGGCCTTGGGATTTTTCCTTCTAAGGGGCATGAAAAAATAAGCATTCTGTTTGAGGGCATCACTCGAGAACGGTTTGAGGAAACGACCCTACTCCGTTCGTTGCAAATTGCCAAACTCGACCAAGTTTTGAGGGAAGGCGGAATATGGAGGCCCTGGTGGGGTGCATCACCACTTTTGGGTGGTTGTGGCGCCCTTGGTGTGGTTTGCCCTTAACTGCATTTAAGTATTTCAAATGAAAGAAAATCAACGCCCACTCACTTGCAACACCTTCCCCAGTTGACAGGTCACCCTCTATTCCACACACACACACACACACACACACACACACACCACACACACACACACACATATATATATATATATATATATATATATATATATATATATATATATATATATATATATATATTTGCCCAAGCAGCTTGCATATATATATTATATATATATATATATATATATATATATGCAGATATACCATATATATATAGATATATATATATATATATATATATATATATATATATATATATATTATATATATGATCTATACAAATATATATAGATATATTATTATATAAAATATATATATATATATATATATATATATATATATATACATATATATATACTATATATGCAAGCTGTTTGGGCAAATCTTTCAATCAATTTATATTGACGTCAATGTCATTATTTGCAGAGATCTTTTCTTTTTGGTTTTTGGAATGTCTATATTTCTCTCTTTCTCTGTCCTCAGTTGAACATCTATTTCTCTCTCTCTCTCTCTCTCTCTCTCTCTCTCTCTCTCTCTCTCTCTCTCTCTCTCTGAAGGCCATGCATTTCCTTTGAAGCAAGAGGAAACGACGCACAACCCAGAGGAAACGTCTGCTTGTTCTGCTGTACCTCACGTCTCTCTTCTTCTTGTTTTGATTTCTTCTTCATCTTTTTCTTCTTTCTGCGCCACAAGGGACGTGACTCATCGGAAATTCCACACCAATGTACATGACTCGAACACGACGGAAGATCTCTGTTGCCAGACATTGCATGCAGCTGCACCGTGCTTCAAAGGAAGGTGTGAGGTTGGTCGGTGGTGTCCATCTTCTCTCTTTCCTTTACTCATGAGGAAGAAGTCAAGAAGCAGCATCAGCGTCACGGGATAATAATAATTATTGGTATCATTAACAGCGCCCTGACCGAAAGTAAGTAATAAGGGAAGTGCTGCCATACGACATTTTGGCTGTCATCCACCGTTGCCGCTCTATCTCTGCCTTCAGAAGTTCTTCTGAGGGCGTCAGTCTGTATTTCATGTTTAGTGTGAACTTTTGTTTGTTTCAAGAGGAAAGCTTCTCTTGTTTCAACTTATCTGAAGAACGATAAGAAGCAGCAGTTTTTGTCGCCGGTGATCTGGAGAGAAGAGCAACCAGGGGCTGCTGCCTCAAGCATCAACCAAGTAGGTCTATTTAGTCCCTTTCGTCTTCTCTTCCCCTCCTCATCCCGGAGGAGGAGGAGGAGGAGGAACTGAAATTGTGATGTCTTCACCATCTTTGTCATCATTATGAACCTCATTCATAATGTCACTATCATAGCCAGCTTTGCCATCAACCCTCTGGTCTCTGTTTCTGTTTAGGCGCAAAAAGGAAATCTTGCTCTAGGGTGTGGCAGCAAGTTCTGCTCTCTCACAGGGTCGCTGCGTAGATGGGAGAGGAGGGGGATTGCAGAGGATGGGGGATTTGGAGGAGAGGGAGAAGATAAGTGTTATCATCGTCTGTCTGTCGCTCCGTTTTGTTTTTTTCTTCTTCTTCTTCTTCTTCTTCTCTTTACTTGAATCGTTATCAACAAACAGCTGTTCACATGTTCCATATCACTGCTTATGTGACGGAGAGAGAGAGAGAGAGGGAGAGAGAGAGAGAGAGAGAGATGTCATTATCTAAAGTGTAAAGTATTTTCAAGGTCATAAATGACGACAAGCATTATAAGAAGCATTTCATACAGAGTTTCCAATGGATTGAATCCTCTTTCTTTCGCTATAAAATCGCTTCATGTTCATTTATGAATAACAAATGTTGCCATATCTTGTTGTAGATGACAGTTTGGCGAAGAACAAGACGGTTCAGGGGCAACTGGGAGACAGCGAACTGGGCGACAGGACTGGGCAAAACGTTTCACAATGTAAATAATAATAATAATAATAATAATAATAATAATAATAATAATAATAATAATAATAATAATAATAATAATAATAATAATAATAATAATAATAATGATAATAATAATAATAATAATAAAAAATAATAATAATAATAATAAATGTACAGTTATTTAATATTAATCCTTTATTATGACAGTCAGCAGCCAAAGAAGTGGATGAACAACTGGGCGACAATGAGACAATTAACAATTAACAAACATAACTGGGAAACAGTCGTCAACTGCCTGGAGGTCAGTTTGTTTCCCGGGGTCCCGGACTATTTTAAAGGTTTAACAATCCCGGGAAATCCCTGGATAAAATTAAATACAAAATTAGGGACAACTTTGACTTCAGGATGGATGTGGACTTGTTGTTTCTTTAATATATATATATATATATAGATATATATCATATATATATATATATATATATTAGATATATATATATATATATATATATATATAATATATATATATATATATATATATATATCATATATATATATATATATAGATATAATATATATATATATATAAATATATATATATATATATATATATATATATATATATATATACATATGGATATATGTAATTTCGTTCTATTTGATATGCTTTTAAAACCAAAAATATACAGCCATGTTTACTAAATTATGATCAATCCATAGAGTACAAAATTTGAAGAATCTAGAATTGATTGCGATGTTATATAAATTATAAGTTAACAATATAAGGTAATATATTCTCTTAGCTAGGCCAGGGGGTCCACGGAAAACCACCCCAGCTGAGGATGACGCCATTATCAGGGCGGCTCGAGAGCAACCCTTAACCAACGCCGAGGCCATTCATGAAGACCTTGGATTAGAAGTGTCATCGATGACAGTACGACGCAGACTCCACGCTGCTGGGATTCATCACAGAACTCCAGCGACGAAGGAGCTCTTGACGGAGCGACATAAGGCGGGAAAGCTTGATTTTGCCCAACGTCATGCTGATAAGGGTTTGGACTTTTGGGGCAGGGTCATCTTTACTAACGAGAAGTGCTGCTCGTCCACATCGCATGGGAAGCTGCATTGTTGGCGAACAAATAGAACTCGGTATGATAAGGAAAATCCTTACTTGCATCAATTATCAATTGCATTCTTCTTTATATTAATTATTAATCTTCAGATTTTGTTCCACGGAAGTGGACTGTCAAAATATACAAAGGGAGTTAACATAAATAAGAGTGCTATTTCTGAGATAAATATTAGGTAAGGGACAGTGGCATAATTTGCTCTTTTTCCTCAAATATAATATATTAAATAAATAATTACACAATAGAATTCTTTCAGTGTTGTTCATCACTGAGAATTTAAATTCTCCAAAGGTATACATATATATATATGATTTATATTATACACCCCCATTTTTTTCTCTCATTCAGATATGAACCCCGTAACATCGTTGAGGTGGTTCGATCTGGCCATGTCACCTACAACGTATGGGGCTGGGTGTGTCTGCATGGTATGGGTGATGTGTTCTGTATCGAGGGACGATTTACAGCAGCTAAGTATGTTGAGCTGCTGCAAACCACCTCCTTGCCTTCGTTACGAGAAAGGAATTTTCCCTTCCCACCAGGGCCCATCCAGTTCACGCTGCTCACGTTGTTCAAGCGTGGTTTGGAGACAGGATAACCTGCTTCTTCTTGAATGGCCGAGCAAAGGAGCAGATATGAATGTGATTGAACACGTGTGGGCCCAGATGGTGAACACATGGAAAATGGAACATGAGAGAACAACACAGCAACTCATGGCTCACATCAACTCTGTGGAAAATTTGTAGACGGAGACCGCAGCAAATTTTCAACTTTGTTCATTCGATGCCCGACAGATTGAGGGAAGTGACTGAGAGAGAGGGTGGATGGTCAAGGTATTCGATTGTATAATATAAATGTTATATATTTTGTAATAGGACCTAAAATGTTCTAATTTTGTTCTCACTAGTTATTTGATTATAAGTTTTAATAAACATAATTCACAACAAGTTTTATTATAACCATGATATTCTTGATATAATATTCGAAGTATCTGTAAAAAAAATGGCATAATGCCTCCATACAATATTGAGAGTATTGCAGTAATCTTCTTGTTAACAGCACTGAATTATAGAACTGAATGACTCGCTGAGCACTGTTATCAGTGAGGTCGGTAACAGTATTGGCAAATTGCCTTACCTGTATACTTTGTTCTCTGTGGTGTGGCCGATACAGATATGATACTTCGCCACTTATTTTCGCTTATTGGCTTCTTGAAGTCTATTAAAATAGTTTCCATTATTTGAAATGTAATGCTTTATATCCTACTAATATTTTCAATGTATCTTTGGTGTGAAACCTAAGTTATATGAACAAGAGTAAAAATGTGGCATATTTTTTTGCCGTCTTTGACGTTTCTGAGTATAGGGGTCATATGCTCTGTGGGACATTTTAAAAGGTAACTGTTGGCCACTAAGGAAAGCCCAAATGACTTCACCTATCACCTGAGGTCAACGAAATATATAGTCTATAATATATCAGTGCATACATAATTTTAGAAAAAAACAACAGTTAACCTTAAAATTAAAAGGTCAACACGTCATATGACGTGTTGCAGAAGTCGTCCCACACATGTTGTTTACGTCATGTGACGTTCTTAAGTTTTTAATTTTGTGCGCCTTCATAGCTTATTGTATCGATATTGGTTCTGTGCTACTTAGTGCCTTATTAGAAGTCTTGCTGGCCGTTTGCACTGCTCGTCCTCCATTTGTATGAACTGCGCGGGGGAGGGGAGGTAAGGGTTGCCTAGGAGGTTGTCAGAAACGTCAAACCAGCTAATCCTGTGTGGCAAAGGATTGGTGGCGATAATTTTTTGCCGCACACCTTCGATTTTGATGGTAGTATATCAGGAATAAAGTTTTTTTATTCTATTTTTAATAAGTCTATAATGGAACTGAATGTAGAGAGATCCAATCGTTAATTTCATGTTATGAAATGGGGTAATATATCAAGCGAACACTCAAGGGAACAAGAGTTTATGACATTACAGTATCAGATATGAGAAATTTCTTTGCTTTGGTTATGCTTATGGGTATTGTCAGGAAGGGCAATCTTCGATATTATTGGGTCACTGATCCTCTCCTGAATACACTAATGACGTATCAGAACTGCATACTGAGCGCAGGGGTTTTTCTTATCACTAAGTTAGCTAGTATAGCTGAGAGAGAGATGTATTTAAGGTAGCTAGTATAAGAGAGAGAGAGAGAGAGAGAGAGAGAGAAGAGAGAGAGAGAGAGAGAGAAAGAGAAAACGCACTGCAACCAAATGCTGTAAACTTGGCTTACGTGATAAGGTTAAACTATCCTGTTATGATGTTCGTGATTTTCGGCTATACCAATATAACTTTAAAATGTTGATCAACTTTAAGAATTGTGTAATGAATATGACCAATATATAATAATAGACACGGTTGTAATATAACGTCTTGGCCGAAAGTTAAATGGAACCTTAATAAACAAACTTATATTACAAGTGAGACAACAGTCTTCATTACAACGAT
>NC_087222.1:10823232-10841905 GCF_015104395.2 Macrobrachium nipponense
CATAGTCATTGGTTCTGAATGCCAGACTGTTTTTCAGGTGCCAAAATGCAAAAGAAAAGTCACTCATCAGCGAGGATGTTCAGTTGCACTGACAGATTTATTAGTGTTTTGCACCCCAAAGTAAGTTGCACTTGATGTAGAGATAATTATTGTGAACTTGTCTGCAAAATCTATAAAAAAAAAGGCAACAGCAACTTAAGGGACGATAAAACGAAAAACCATATTTATATTTTTATGATCCAAATCATGACCATCATCATTGCTGTTACTCAAAGAAGAGAAGGAGAATCTGGAGGAGGGTCTCACTGAAAATGCAGATGAAGGCTCTTCATTTGCAGTCTTTATTAGAAGTCAAGGCAGAGCCAAAGTATTTTGGCCAGAGTGAATTTGATGCAAAATGGTTGTGTAACCTTTATGCAAAGGTAAAATAAATGACTGTTTTTTCTTACAATATTTCTCATTGAACACTGCACAGTGTTAGGTTAAGAAATTTTCCTTTGCCTTCTCCAATTCTCTTGTTCATGTGTATTTTTTGTATGATTTCCAAATAAAGAATTAGTATTGTCTTTGGCTGACATGAAGTTTTCTTCCTTTTGTTATTCAGCATTGTGCATATATGCACTTGTATATGTAGTTGTAAGCTTGAATATTTCCACGAAATGTTATTCTTAGTGGAAATAGAAAGGATTGATATCTTCATTAAACTTCAATGAAATTTAGGTGCAGTTTTATTTGATTATATTTCATTATATGTTCTTGGTTTTAATCTTCTACAAAGAATGTGCTACATCATTTGCAAGTAAATCCTAATGCCTTGTATTAGCTCACTAAATACTACAGTGGACTGTGTAGTATTTTGTTTTAGGTTAACCAGTCTGAAGTGTTGAGACTAGACTAATTATGTAAATGACTAAAGTAATGTGTTATTCTGATTAGATTAAACCTCTTTTTTTTATTTCTTGTATAAACTTTCGAAATATTGATTAATAATAAAAAAATTTTATACATAAATAAAATTTTTCATTTGACCCTGTTAAAACTTAAATAGAATCAGAGTGATGTTCTTCACTCACATACAGCTGCCCTTTGGCGAACTGTATAGATGACTATGCTATTCACTTTGCAGGATTATTTTCTTTGATAAATCGAATCAGTTTAAAAAGTCTGAATAAAAACAGAATATTACAAAACCAACAGGGAGAAGTTTAAAACTTGACTACCTCTCTAGGTAGCTACCTCTTAATCCAAACTGTTTCTGTAGCTAGCAGTTAACCTCTAAAAGAAATGACTGTGCTAACTACTCCTTTGGAACCTGTGGTTGCTGCTCAACAAATTGTGTAGCTTACCCAGTTCCTTTATCAGGACAAGGTTGCATCTTGCCTTTGATGTGCAGTTGTGGAGATGGGAGAATGAATGAGGGAGTGACTAGGTTCTCCTCTTCTCCGCCCCTCCATCCTTCTCCTTCGGGCAGAGAGTGGATCCAGCCGTCACATGCTGGTACTGGCGACTGATGCAGTTAAGTTTTACAATGGATCAACCATTCTGTTTATCTTTATAGAGTATAGAAGCAACTGCCCCTTTCTCTAGCAAGGGGAGGTCCCTGACAGTCAGACAAACCCACTGCTTATTTGCCTTACTGTCTCTTAACTTGAAGATTCATCCCAACTTGATTTTGTGTGGGGTTACGTTTCTTTCTTCATTCGGAAAAGCCGAGAAGTCTGGCGGCTGATCACGCAGTCTCTGTATTACTCCGATCAATTCATCAGAGGAAGACTTCTTTTACCTGAAGATCACTTGAAGACTGAGTTTATCTTGATGTTTGCATGGTTTCTGCATAATGAAGTGTGGGGAAAAATATCTAAACTATTTTCTTGACACTTGAGTTGAGGGGGAAGTTAGTCCGAGTACCTACTATTATCCCAAATAACTGAAGGCATATGGACAGCAGACTCGATATGCGGTAATAAGCCACAAATAATTCTAGACCACTGGAGACCTGATCCAAATGTCAATATAAAACCAAGTTGTATCTTGTTAGAGATTTTAAGGTCTTGAGGTTATTACACTTATAACATTTAATGTTATTTATTATCCCTTGCCATATGAAAGAACATTGTAGGTGGTAAATATAATCGCTAGTGGATATTGATATGGTAATTTATGGAATAACTAAATATTAAGACTAGTTTCACTGTCCCAACCTTCATTTAACCATTGTTTATGTACAACTTTCACTATGTAAATGTGCTCCTATGTATCTCAAGGTTGTAAGTCTTTAGTAATAAAAAAGATAATCTATTTTCTCTTCTACAGTTTTAAATTTGACTCTGCTGAACTATTTTCTTGTAATTTTAGGTTTTCTACAAATTTCTGTTAGATTCTTCAAGCACCCAAAAAGATTATTATTATTACTGTTATTATTATCATTATTATTATTATTATTATTATTATTATTATTATTATTATTATTATTGATTATTATTATTATTATTATCATTCGGAGTATTATTATTATTATTATTTAGGAGATGAACCCTATTGAAATGGAGCATACTTTTCCGTAACTCTCTCTCTTCTTAACTATAAACTTCTGTCTGCTGTTCTCAGCACATCTCTCTCTCTCTCTCTCTCTCTCTCTCTCTCTCTCTCTCTCTCTCTCTCGGGGCTGATGCTCTGCAATCTCACCCTGTTGCAGCAAAGTCCTTGACGTGCGAGTTTTGTCAATACTGCAAAATGCTAAAAAAATTTATTGCATAACCTGGGACTCCAATTTAGCGGAATTTTTATTCATAACTATTTTTCACCTTGTAATCCAGTGGCTGTTGACTCGTCTTGCTAACATGGTAACCGAGTTCCGATCTCGAAATAGTTCAGGTACAGTTCTGTTAAAAAAAAAAGAATAATAAAACGCCATCGAAATGCTGACCTCAGCAGTGAATAAAATAAGTGGCCGTCAGTCCCAGTTGTTGTGGCTCGCAGCACCACAAAGTGTGGTATCGAAATGCAACAAGTACCAGTCTACGTTTTGTTCAGTGTGTAGCATTGTTGCCTTAGAGGTAATGAATCTTCCCACGTTCAGCTTTGCCGTCGTCCTGTCCGGGGTCTGCTGCTGCATCCCTCTCATACTGGATAGGCTCAGGAGGATACCTTTGCATGACAAGGATACTTTGCATGGGTCGCGTCCGAATTTATGGGGTAACGGAGGTCCCCCTCCCCCCTGTAGGGCCTTTGCGTGTCTGCCTCAACAACGTTATTTCCACACTTCTATGGCAGATGTCCATCAGCTCCTCTATGGAATAACCTTTTGAACTATTTATTTGACTTGTATCTAAATATTGGAATATACAAACGTTTCTGTTATGGCTTTCCTTTTATTTTTTATCTTTTTATTTTCTTATTATTATTTTTCTTTTTGCTCAATTAAATGGTCACTATAACGAAGATTCGGCCGCCATGCGGTCTAATTGCAAAACTAAGTGTCATAAGGGGGTAATCTACACAAAACAGAACACATTACCTACAGTTAATTCCTTTGCAAAAGGGGTCCCAATATAAGAACTAACACATCTAACGTGATAATGACCTAGCCAATTCAAATATAAGACGGATGCACCTCGATAAATCTAACTCAATCCACATATCTTCAACTATTAACCGGCTCGATCAGAGGAGAGTGTTGCAATCACCTTACCTTACCGAGTCGCACCCTGGGGAAGAATGTTCTTCGAAGGGGGTGCTGGCCTACTTTACAACTTGGTGATGCCAAGAAGCAGACTCGTTTATTGTGCATCTATGTTATCATCATGAATTGAAAACTATATATCTATATTGCAATCAAGGGTCGATTGAAGTTTCATCAATTAAACTCAATTTCTAGGCATTCTCGCTACCTATAATTTCGGCGTTTTCGCCTTGGGCAGTTCTTTTGTTTCTATTATATTGAATACATTGATAAATTTTATTTATTATTTAGAGAGGTTATTTTTTATTAGATTAATTCATTCTCTTCTCCTCTGATCAATTTGGTTCGCCGCAACCTTTTAGTTACATTCGTTATTTTAGTTACTCAGTAGCCACACACCAACACATTGACGTTCTTCTTCTTGCTAAATAACCTGACGTTGTGGAAGGTTTGTCGTTAAAAAGGTATCCTACCTTTCTCGGGACAATATTGATCATAATAATGGTTATTTGTTCCCAAGGTATTGTTTATAGTATCCTTGGCATGTCTGGTAATACCGTAATACTAAGGGGATGTCTGTGGCTGCAGCACTTGCACTATAAGTATTCACTGCGTCCTTAATGAAGACGGATTTTTCATCGCTGTCATGGCCGCCATGGTATTTTGTCCACCTCTTTGCATAAGTGCATTTGCAATACGACACCAAACCACATAAAAAATGGAGAAAGCTAACAACAGATTTAGGATCAATTTCAATAGGTAAGGGAGACAGTCCAGAGCCTTTGAGAATAAATACTGGTCCACAGATAACATCCACAAACCTGGTTCGTTCCTTGATGGTGACGAAGACTGTGAATAAAGTTCCTGTGTTAATCTCATTTGTTTGCATCTCTTTTCAACCTATGATAATACTTAATACACGCGAGAGAGAGAGAGAGAGACAGTTTAATAATTCCTTTACCACTCTAGTTAGTGTTAATTATATACTGGATTGTTGGTTAAACTGAGTGATGCAATTTTGGTTACTTGATTGTCACCGGGTAATAATAAAGTAAACATCTCCGTTTTCTTCTAGGATGCACTGGTGAACTAAGGTAGACTTCAGAATTCCATAATAGATATTGAGTATATATAGCAATGCATAATGCTATATGTGTTGCGTTGATGGCCAAAAATATAGGTATAAATATAGTCTATGTGTAAATTAAACAAAATATTACTTTGGAAAGTGTTTAGATCAAACATATTAATTTTCATTTTTATATACTCATTCAAAATCATTCAAATTCATAGGCAATAAGTATATTCATTAATAAGCTGATGAAATCTTATGATAATAAGTTATCTCCAGCATTTTTGATCTGTTGCCGTCAAGGAATCAAAATCGAGCGACTCTTCAATAAGGACAGTTTGCGATGCTGCAAAATAGATACAAACCTATGAAAGACATAAGACAACTGATTTCTAATTATGAATTAGGCGAAAACTGGATATCTTCTTTATATGTTAAATGCCTGAAAATAGGGTAATAGGTAACACTTACATTAATGATAAGCAATATAATGCAAGAGGCTTGAAACTCAACTCATTCACTAAACTCAGTGTGGTACAAGAATCATATCCTTATTACTGGCGTTAGAGAAGTAGAAACGAAATTGTAGTGTAATATGAATAGAGAAACACACATATACAATGATATTATGATAGTAGTTTCCCCCAAATTATACCCATTTTCTATTTTTTTTTTTTTCACCTGCTGGGCATAAGGAAGTGGATAAAGCTCCTCCTCCTCCTACCAGGGGGATTCCGGGGGAAGTGAGGAGGAGACCTTGGTCAACAGGGTGACGGTCATCCCTCTTTAGCTTGCTCCCATTTGTATAATGTAAGAAAATGCAATAACAATAATTAAATGAACGCAGATTCCACAAAAACCAACATATTTATGACATTCAAGTTTATTTTATGTAATATATAGGAAATATAATATATAGGAAAGGGGCGGAGGGAGGAGACGGAAAGGCTAGGGAAGTGGGTTAAGGGAGGGATGAGGAGGGAAAGGGTGAGGGAGGGAGGTAGGGAGGAACGGGATTTGAATAAAGCACGTTCGAAAGCATAGGTTGGCAATGCTTGGCAACACCTTGTAAGTCAAAAGTATACACCGTAATTTACACCATTTGACGATGCACTATATTACCAAAAATTAGGGGAAGTTGTCTTGTACACTGTGTTAAAGTACCATTTCGACCAAATAATTTAGTTTGAAAGATATTTGAAAAAAACGATGACTTGCAGTCCTTGGAATGCATAGTAGTCACTCCCTTGCTACAAATTCTAACACACACTTTGCTTTCATCACAATCTTATATATATATATATATATATATATATATATATATATATATATATAATATATATAAATTCTATATACATAAAATCCAGGGCTTATATAACTCCCTGAGGGAGTGTGATTTTTTTTCATGTGGGGAGATGATTTGGAGAATTTCAGGGACTTGTATAAAAAAGGAACATAAAAAGAAAAGGGGACTGTTATCCATAGAAGATTGAAATGATGTATCAGCTGCAATTTGGGGGATAAAAATCACAGGGTGAATTCGATAGAAGCGGATTAGGACAACACAAAAGTAATGACACAAATATACACAACACACACAAGGTGCCGAGTATTTAGAGGCAATGATAGACTAACTACTTGTAATAGCTGGAGACAAAGCATTCAGAGAACCTCAGTAGAGGCTCAGTTCTGGAGGAGTCAGGAGGGCCTCATGAGATTTGGCCACAAAAAGATCCAACCGCTTGCAGGGCACTGAGGACCTCGAGTGACAGAAGGATGCCTGAGAATCCTCAGACTGCAGGGAAGGAGGCAAAGGATTAGCCAGGACCCCTTGGAGAGACACGAAGGGACAGGAGATGATGCAGACAGACAGCAGATAACAGCAATAGGAATTATCGTGAGCTAAGAGCTGTAGTATTGTTCAAGTGGTTCCTGTGAAAACATGTGGATGTAACAAGAAAGAGAGAGAAGGATATGGTTCACTTGGTGTGTCTCTTTTTCTCTCATTCATGATAATGATGATGCTCTTGAGTTTTCCCTCCGATTGCTTGTGGTGCACAGAATGATATTCTCAAGACCTCAGTTTGTCAGGGAGCGGCAGGGTTTATCAGGAATGTTTTCAACACTCAGGATTTCTTTCATTCACGTGTTTCAGTTGAAACCCCAAATGACTGAAGAGATAAGGCGTCCCATTTCAGCGGTCGAGTGATAGATAATATCTCGAGTCCTTTAGACTTCGATCAAAGAGCCTTTACTGCTATCTGCTGTTTTTTGGGGTGGGTGCATTTTGATAAGGTCCTTGACGTTGCCTGATTAGCCTTGACTGCTACCTCTCTCTCTCTCTCTCTCTCTCTCTCTCTCTCTCTCTCTCTCTCTCTCTCTCTCTCTCTCTTACATTAAAGGTTCCTAATTGGAACTTGGAACTGTCTTTATGTTAGTTATAGATGACACATTTGTCGTATTTAATGACATGTTGGGGAGGTGGAAGGTTTCATGATGGTCCTGAAGAAGAAGAAGAAGAAGAAGAAAAGAAGAAGAAGAAGAAGACGATATATGAAAGAGGAGAGGATGAAAGGAGACGAGAGAGAGAGAGAGAGAGAGAGAGAGAGAGAGAGAGAGATTAAGTCTGATTGACACCAGGTTCAACAGAGCATAATGAAGGACACCACAGGGTACCCTCTTCAGGGTTTTCTGATTTGGTGATGACTTGTCTGTGGGTTTCATTCATTGAGGAGATTCCCAAGGGCTCATTTTGGGATGACTGATGATGCATCCCAAAATGAGGCGTTTTGATAATTATTTCCCCCCTTCGAATAGTTGAAGGTATATATAAGCATTCCAGTTGTTGCAACAGAATGTCAAAGTAAGTTCTCTAAGTGATTATACAACGAAGACAGACTGGCTGGCTCCTGGGATACTCATTCCATTAAAGTCCATCATAGAAATTAGGAATGAAATCCGGCAAAGGTGATTCACAGAGTAATGAAAGAAATATTCTTCATGAGAGCCATTTTCGTCTTCATCACCATTTATCTGCAAGAAGGTGACTCGGCCGCATTACATCGGGCCTGATAAAACGACTCCATTGCTGAGGGCAGTGATAAGGTCTTCCTTATCAGGGGGTCTGCAACTTTGGACGCTGCCGTTTCAACACTCGCGCCTCTCTCTCTCTCTCTCTCTCTCTCTCTCTCTCTCTCTCTCTCTCTCTCTCTCTCTCTGGTATGGGGAGCGGGGTGAGGGGGTGGCGGTTCCCTTTTCGGGCTGAAGGACTGGCATTCAGGTGTTCTTGTCATACGCAAAGATATGCTGAAGGGTTCATCTTCTTACTCTTTTATGTCAATTCTGGGACTTTACAATTTTTGTCAGGACATTTATGTAATATATGTATGATGTATGTATAATATATATAATAAAATATATAATTATATATATAGATATATATATATATATATATATATATTATATATATACTATAATATATATATATATTATTATATAGTATATATATATATATATATACTATATTATTATCTATATATGTGTGTGTGTGTGTGTGTGTGTGTGTGAGAGAGAGGAAAGAAGGAATAGAGTTCTTAAATCGTCCCAACAGCTCCTCCGCCTTAATTCCCTCAGGCCTCTTCTGGGAAATCTCTACCGGACATAATATGTTAATATTTAACTTAAAGAATTCCGTGAAATATAAACAAGTAAAATTGGTCAATGGTGCTTACAGCTGTTGCAGGATAACATGAAATATGAATTGTCTAGCACAAAATGCGTCCAGCAGAAAAGGTTGACAGTCTATGAGGCTAAATAGGTCATTGAGTGAAACCTAATTCAGTATATTACATAATTTGTACTGATTTTTCGTGATGTCTAGAAAGAGCGGGTCTGTCTCGAAGAAACCAATACTGCTTCTGAAATTGTTCTCGCAACAGTACTGAATGCTGCCGTTTCTATTCGATTTCTCTCGATAGAATCATGTTTCTGAACGAGACTCTTGCCTGAGACCACTGAATTGGATACAAACATTCTCTAGCAAGTTTACTAATGGCGCTGTCTCTCTGATCAATAACAATACTGTGGTTATGCTGTGCAATCCGCTGCTCAACAGATTGTGCTGGTTGTGCAGTACAAAAGGAGTCTTAATATACACTACCTCGTTGTCGCCTGTGGGGCTGGTTCTTGTCAAGGACCTGCCAGTGGTATTGCAAAAGGAGAATGCAGCAGTTCAGCTGAGTCATTGAAGTTGGTGAGTCATATGAGTCATATGATGGATGGCTGTCCAGGATTATGCTTTGAAAATCCCTGTTTCCACTGGTGGAATAAAAAGTTTTTTTTTTTTATTATTTTGGCCAGACACACTGGTCTATCTCATCACGTAAAGTAAAATTGGGCTGAAGACACCCAATTCATATAGTAGTATAGAGTATAATCCATGTGGTTGTTCTCAAAAGAATGCAGGGCTGACTGAAGGGAGGAAGAGCTCCTCTTAAAACAGAGATTTTGTTCCTGACTGTTGATTCGTTTATGAGGGAAAGAACTCGCCTTGGTAATCAGATGACTGAAGCGACCTTTTCGTTGTACTTTAACCTTTCAAGTGCTGTGATGTCCAACTCCTTTCACCTCCAAGGAAGCCGTAGTCTTATTTCCTTCCTTCTCGACAGGAAACTGGATCGAAGGTACAGCCCATTCGAACTGTTCATGTGAGATCTGTGTTCAAGGGAATTTTCCAAATAACAAGTATGTCTGTTATAAACTTAACGGAACCAAAGTATGTTGTCACGTAACAGGGAACTGGCCAGCCTACTCTCATCAAATCCCGTGTGAATATGGGAGAGAACAGGTGAAAGGCAGCTTCCCATCTGCATGCTGCCAGTTTCTCTCAAAGCAAAGCAAGAATCTGCAATGCAAAGTCTAATCATCAACTGCAAAATGAATCCAACTGGTAAAGTCACAACAGACTTCTCTGTCTATTGCATATTTCAGGTGCACATGTGAACAGCCAGGTGACATTGCAACTCACCATGAATTCTTTGTCCTTAAGCTCCTATTTTTGCAATTCGTTAACAAAATCGACGGAATGAATGATACACGACTTGGAAATGGTGCCAAAGGACGGACGTCACAGTGAGAGACACCAGGAATCCTGACAAAGCAGATGTGACCACAGATATCATTTATGCAGGATGTGACGCTCCCAACCAACTGAAGTCCTACTGAATAATAGTAGGTCTCCAAGGACGACAATGTTTGGTTTTCAGGTCTCCTTCTAGAACGGCAGCCCGGAACATTGAGATGCAACGAACGAGATACCGAATGTAACCCCTACTGGTATTTAGGAGTAGACTTGTAAACTGTGAAACTGACCGTCTGCCGGAAATATATGGGTGGCTTACTTAACAAGCACCACTAATTGCTTGTTAGATTTTGGGTCTAGATACAGTGTATGAGATACCAGATGAAACTAATATATAATATATCTGCAGACTCTACTGATTATAGAATGACCAGTGACAGACATTTTGGAGGGGTGTTAATTGGATCTAGATCCAACTTAGGAGATACCAAGTAAAATTTACACTACAATAGCACTGCACATCCTAGAGTAATGTGGTGGTAATGACAGATATTTTAGTGGGTAGTTACCCCCTCACAGACATCCCACAACAATTCTGTGTCAAATGGTGTAAAGCATTATCGTACACCTTCAGCTCCCTAAATGGGCTTCGGTAAAGGGGCGTTATCTCCCCATACCTGTTTAATACGTAGACAGATGCCTCTAATGTCAAACTGAACTCACTCCCAATCGGATGCACTGTCAATGAAATAACTATAAACAACTTCTGTTACGCCGATGATATGGTTCTGATTTCCCCATCAGTGCAATGTCTCCAACGACTCATCGACACTTGCCGCCAATATGCAGAGGAATTTGATATAATCTACAACGAAACCAAGACCCAGTGCATGTCGCTGCTCCCGAGATCACTTAAGCATATTGCACAACCACAAATTTTCCTCGGAAATCATCGGCTGGAATTTGTACACAAATTTCCGTATTTATGTCACATTATCACGGACGACCTAAAAGATACGGCAGACATTGAACAGAGGCGTTGTAAACTATGTGCAACTGGCAACATGATTGCAAGGAAGTTTGCTCTCTGTCACCGAGACGTGAAACTGCTATTCCTACCGCTCGTATTGCTACAGTGTTTATGGGTGTTCCCTCTGGACGAACTATACCCGAGAGACCATAAAACGTATCACTGTTGTGCACAATGACATTTTGAGACGGCTCACAAACACTCCTCGCTACCACTCCGCCACACAGATGTTCATAGAAAACCCCCTGGACAACCTAAAAATCATTGTAAGGCGAACAGTGTCCGGTCTGATAACCTGAGTGAGAAACAGCAGCAACTCGCTCATACAAAGCATCCTAAGGAGTGAAGCAAGAAGATCTAAATTGTGGGGAAGATGGGAAATGAGGCCTCTGTTCCCCACAGGACTTAATCTCTGTATTGGCTAGGCGTCATCTGCAGAATCTGTCATCATTATCATATTTATTGCTGATATTTTAGTTTTTCATTATTACTGTGAATACTATCAGGTTAAAGTTTTTCTACATTCAATTTTCGTATATAGCCGTCTGGACATGACTACTGTAGCCACCTAAGGCCTCTAGCTGAAATTTAAGTTATTTAATCTGTTCACTAACCATTATAACTCTAAATGCATTTTCTTCTCTCCAATATTATTATTTTTATTCTTTTATACTAACTCGGCTATTGTGTGGATAGTGCCGTTTATTCATTTTTTTATCCTGTTGTCTCATGTATCTAGATTGTGTATGTTACTGTGTATTTTGTATATTACCATGTATATTGAGCTGAAATAAAGGATATTATTATTATTATTATTATTATTATTATTACTATTATTATTATTATATTATTATATCATCATCATTTACTACAAGTAAAGAACAGAAGGGTCTTGTTTATTTTTCACAAATAATTTTTTCTCTTTTTGCTCTTTCACTAAATATTGCAATGCCTGAAATAATATGAGGTAGGAGGGCCAGTGGTTTTGTTTACAACACTTTAGCGAGAAACGGACAAGTGAATCAATGAAGAGAGAGAGAGAGAGAGAGAGAGAGAGAGAGAGAGAGAGAGAGAGAGACTGTGTGGTGACTGAGTACCGTATCTAGGGTGAAGGAAGGTGGAGTGGAGCCAAGCACTGTCACTGAAACAAGTTGTCAGTTTTGTCACTCAGTTGGTCAGTTGGGGCTGAAGGATAAGGGCACGTTATTTTTAGCTGCGATGGCTCAGAGAGGGTCAGTCACATGGTTGTGTTTACCTGACTCCTCTCTGTCATTCATTCTTATTCAGTTGCATTATTTCACGTTCTCTTTTCATTAACATTTACTTCTCGTCTTTCTCAAAGATTATATGGCGTCAGAAGTGCTACAGAAACATTTATGAATGAGATCTGTATTAAGTATGAATAAAAAACACAAACTGGCGACTCTTCTGTTTACCACGATTACTCAAGAGATGAATAGGTGATGGCGTCACGGGAGGAGATGACGTCATCACCGCGGCAGGGGGCGGATGAGGGGGAAGATAGAGCCTCTGTTCCTTCAGGCCACAAGGTCGAGAATGTCGTCCTCTCTCTCTCTCTCTCTCTCTCTCTCCTCTCTCTCTCTCTCTGGCGTTTCTAGGTCGAGTCCTCCTTTGGTTATGGAGTTCAAATCGTCATTCATTCGTCTTCATTACGACAATGACGACTCTGTCTCGTTATTGGTTCTAAGAGAGAGAGAGAGAGAATGTTCTTGTTTATGATTGTGACATTTTGAAAAACCTAGCCAAAGATAAAAATGTAATAGTTACTCGTCCAGACAAAGGTAAAGGTACAGTTATCCTTGACAGACATGACTACATACAAAAAATGAATAACATTTTAAACGACTCTTCAAAATTTACCAAAGTTGGTGACCCAGTCCTTTACAATATTACTAAACCCGAAGATAAAATCAACAGATTTCTTACAACACTAAAACAAACCAAAGCCATAGATGAAAATACGTATCAGGACCTTTTTGTAACAGGATCTACATATGGACTTATGTACGGACTGCCAAAGATACACAAAGAAGGAATTCCTTTGAGACCCATCCTTTCTTCCATTAACACTGCTAGCTATAAACTCGCCAAATTTCTTGTCCCTTTACTCCAACAACTGCTCCACTTCAAATATACATTAATAACTCGGCCTCCTTTAAAGATGACATTATCACGCAGGACTCAGATCTGTACATGGCGAGCTTTGACGTGGAATCTCTGTTCCCGTTGTCGAGACTATCAACATCATTTTAGACAGGCTATTTCCCACTGACGATTGCTTGTTCAACAATTTTAATAGAACTCAATTCAAGTTGCTTTTAGAATTAGCCGTGCTGGACACGCCCTTTGTTTTTAATAATACTGTTTTTAAGCAGACTGAGGGGATGGCCATGGGAAGGCCTCTGGGCCCTACTTTTGCTAACATATTTATGTGCTCCCTGGAGGAGCGAGCTCTAGATGTATGCCCCCCTAATTTCCGCCCACTCTTTTATAGACGCTACATAGATGACACTTTCGCCTTGTTCAGATGTAATTACCATGCTGATACCTTTCTTGAGTATTTAAACAACCAACACCATAACATTAGATTTACGGTTGAAACAAAAACGCAGAATTCATTTCCGTTCCTTGATGTGAGGATATCCAAGGACAAGTCTGGCTTTCATACTGGCCTGGGGACTAATTCTTATAGCTCATGTTTTTTTTTTAACTTTAAAATGAATTCCGTGTCAACTCTCCTCCGTAGAGCCATTAATCTGATTATCAATAGCTGGTCTATATACCTTTCATACTGAAGTGACTTTCCTTGCTGATTACTTTAAGGATAATTATTTCCTTCCAGCACTTTTTCATAGATCCCTTAATAAGCTACTCCACCTGAAATTCAATCCACCCCCAATAGTCCATAGTGTCCCCAAGCTCCGTATGTTTGCTAGATTTCCCTTTCTCTATAATAATGAATTTAGGAAACAAGGCATCAACCTATTCAATGAGTAATTGCCTGCCCTTAATTTAAAACTAATTCCCATAAACCCCCAAACTATCGGCTCACTCTTCCAAGTTAAGGATAAGATCAGCCCCCTGTTTGCCTCCGGTGTCATTTATAAGTATAATTGTCCCAGATGTGATCAAATCCAGAACAATCTAACATAAGAAATCACAGTAACAGTTGCAAAACACACATAGATGCTGTCTAGGGCCTAGGGGTGGGGAGGGGGGGGACGCGAATACTCTGCTTATTTAGATATTTTTTCAAGTATGCAAATGATTTTAATAGTTCAGTGTCTGGACACTTTCGAGACTATTTAGCTAAATAACTTGTCCACCAAAATGTTATCCTTTCAGTTCCTGCCATCCAGTGTTGATGACATACATACATAGGGCATAAATAGACTAGCCTTGGCATAACTGTTGGGCATTTGAACGATAATTAGTTAAAGTTAATAGAAAAGTTTACAATAAAAAGTAATTTTGACAGAAATAGTATGAATGTATACTTAAAGAACGCTAGTAAAATAAAACATCAGGCGAATCACTAACGTAGGCCTATCTTCATTAGTTCATGGTTAGTGTTTTACCGGTATTTCTTATCTTACTGACGTAGATATTTCTTTGGTATCATAATGAAGCTTTTCATAGGCATACAATGAAACTACATATACATTAAAGTATGAATTATAAGAAGATCTCGTGATTCGAACAGTTTTTGAGCATAGGCTTACTATGTGAGATCTGCGCTATGCTATTGAGATGAATTATAATTCCTGAGTGCTCATCGTTCGCTATATAGTGTCTGTCTGGTCTGAGTCGATTGTTGATGCAAACTCGTCTTACCTGTGCTTCTGTTGCTATTTTATAAATATAACTCGATGGGTTATATTTATATCAGAAGGTCCGAGGAATCTTTGTCTAGATAAATAAATATTCAAATAATTCATTGGAGAAATAGTTTGATGTTCATCACAATAAGCCAATCCCGTGGTACCTGTCATAGGCACATCTCGAGTGGAAGGCTGAAATGAAACCGACAATAAATACCATGAGAGTGTGACTGCCTTTGTCGAAAGGATTTTCTAATGGCCTGTATTTTATATCTGTTTGCAACTTATTTATAACAAAAATGAAAAAAATTATATGAAACTTATATTAATAACGCAATTAAGCCAGAAAAGAATAATTAGGAGCAATACTGCTCCTATTATAAAACAAGAAATATACAATCAAGTTTTTCCACACAGCGTCTAATCAATACCACCGAAAATAGATTCTACCTTTCAGTGGTCTCGGTATAATGTGTATGAGCCGCGACCCATAAAACTTTAACCAAGCGTGGTGGTGGCTTGTCCCATACCTTTGCCAGATGCACGATTACGGCTGAATTTAACCTTAAATAAACAATAAACTATTGAGGTTGAGTTATGAGGGCGAACAAAGAACTGAGGAGAGAAAAAGTGCTGATGAACAGACAAAGCCATTGGGCATCCCAATAGTTTTCTTTTAGAGGAAGCTAAAAAGAGTGATGTAAACTTAATGGTGTTTTATGATTATTAGTGAACTCAATACAGAAACAACCAACAAAAAAGTACCATTAATCATCGAGGAAAAAATGAGAAGAGCTGGATACACTGCGAGAATTGAAGGCGTCAATAAGTAACAAAGAAACTGACGACGCTGGATATACTACGCGAAGCATCGTCGTGGTGTGATTGCTGCTGGTACAAATGATATTATAAAAAGTGTAAAATTCATATCCAGAAATATAAAAGACGCTTTGACTGGCCATTCAGACGGCCTCTCCTCCATGGACAATAGAAATTCATTAAGGAAGTGTTTTCATGCATGAAAAATTGGACAATATCTCATTCATAGGGAAAGTCAATGTTTTGTTTTTCATTTTTTCTCATTTTCAGTTGACAACTAATAATTTTTTTTAGATGTCTAGATGTCTAGTACGGTGTTTTTATTGTGACAATACAGTTTATTGCATATTTCCCCTCCCTTGTAATGCTATAATTTAGGTACTTCTTTGGTCGGTCTATGTAAGAAAGTTAAGTATGAGACAAATAGGACCCTCCCTTATATTTTACACCACACACACACACACACACACACGCGCGCACTACACATCTCACACACACACACACACACACACACACACATATATATATATATATATATATATATATATATATATATATATATATATATATATATATATATATATATATGCAGAGTATTCTGGAAAGAAAACGGTAATACCATAGGTGACATGCCATGTAATACTGAAAATATCCCTCTAATACAAAAATAATTAAAAGTACCTCCTACTCGCCACAGCCATGTGCTTTATGTACCCACAATGAGATCAAATATAATTGTTTAAAGACCACCGTCCTTTTGCTCTTATCCTGAGTAACTTGTTTTTAAAAGCTTGTCATTCAATATCGTTCCCTGAAATCATCAGTCTCCGTTTGTATTTTCTAGTTCAATTACTGTTGTTGCTCCAATTAGGGAAACCCACGCACACACACACAGATATATATATAATATATATATATATATATATATATATATATATATATATATATATATATATATATATATATATATATATATATATATATATATATATATGTTATATATATATATATATATATATATATATATATATATATATATATATATATATAATATATATATATGTATATATATATTTATATATATATATATATGTATATATATAGATAGATAGATAGATATATAGATAGTGTTGGACGATGTGCAGCCCGAGCCGCGTCTGATTTTCTCCTCACGGTACACACAACCTTACATCACGACCTAAAGGGTCACATTTGCCAGCTGTCCTCATTTTTTTTTTTTGAGAGCTCTGTGCACCTGTTTTTCGATTTTGGTGCTACTGTAACTCCTACATAATGTAGTACTTTGCATTACTTGAAATAAGAGTTTGCTGTAATACCTGACCATCATTAGTTGATCAAATGGTACTGACATACCATATGGAATAGAATTGAATTCTTTAAATTCATTCAAATCTTTCCCAAGTGGTATAAGACCTTCTTTTTCTTGGTTTCGTCAACCGCTCATTTTTTTTTTCATCCAACTGACAATGCAACAGATGTCCCAGTTGATATCATCCATCGTCTTATATTTTGAACTGACATACTATGTAATTACGGTGAATCTACAATGTGCATCCACCAGGTGCCCACTGTTAACCATCAGTACACTGTGCCCAAGCGTTCATTCAGCAGTCCACTATCTATCACATACATTAATCAAGTAGTTATCATCATTCACTAGTCTGCTGTTTATCACCATGTTCTTGTTCACTGTCACAAACATCCACCAATGCAGTATCTATGTGCTACCACATAGTCGTCCATTATTTAACATCATGCTCATTCTACCGTGCTGTACTTCACTACTATTAGCAGCATCTAGCCATTCCATAGCAGATATTGCCATCCACAAGTCTTCTTGCCAAAACACCTGAAAGGAAACGAATCATGCAATGATTTTTTTTATAGCTATTAACGATTTTTTTCTCGGCATGTTGATGCAGAAACGTTAATATGTAGACGAAATAATACATACCTAATGAAAGAGAAATATTTTCCCTACAATTTCATCTCTATGGTAATTCATATAGAAATACATCATTCTTGAGTTATTAAAGGAAAAATCATCGTGAAATCGATTTTTTTCATTTACGGCAAAATGTGCCTCCATTTGCGGGATGAGTTACACAGAAACTATTATATTTACAAGAATAATTCATAAAGAAGATTTTGTGTAGAATTTAATTTTCAATTTTTCATATTCGTGTACATTTTCACGTGCAACGCATAGAAAAAATACCTTCCGCAAAAGGGGGTTAATGTGGGAAATTTTCTTGGCACTCTCTAGAAATCGAAATAGTATAGATTATAACCTACGTCTGGGCCAAATTTGATGCTTTGAGATGAATCTGTACGATCACCTCTTCCAGTCCCCAAGCTCCCTGACTAGAGTTAGCAGCAAGTTTGGCCGTCGCGAGAGGTGCTCAAATGGGCGGTGTCCCCCGTCTCGAGGGGATCGAACTGCGTGTTTACTGAAAACGTGAGTTCGCCCTTGTCATGTGGCCAGGTTCAATGCGCTCGTGTGTTCTCCATTCACCAGTATAAGATTTCATAAAAAAACAAAAAAAAAAATATCTATTCTCGATAAGGAGACAGCAAATCCTCCTACGTCACCGTTTTTTGTAAGTCAGATTTAGGGGATTTCTGCACCCACTTCGCTATCCAACATACACCCCGCCCCCGCCCCCCACCCGTTACTTCCTGAAAAAATACCAGGGAAAAAATGTGGCGTAAATGTTTTTTTAAGAGTTTTTTTTTTTTTGAAAAAAACCCATTGTTCAAACACTCGTTAACTTTGGGGAAAACAGGAACATAAACTGCCAGAGGCTGCTGTGTGGTGGCTGTCATTGCTTCCTCTCTCTCTCTCTCTCTCTCTCTTCTTGCCTCTCTCTCGTCTCTCTCTCTCTCTCTTCTCTCTCTCGCAGAGCTTGGCTGAAGTTTGCTGGGTCTGTGATTCAAACTATCCCGTCGTAGTTAGAAAGAGAGAGAGAGAGAGAGAGAGAGAGAGAGAGAGAGAGGAGAGAGAGAGAGAGAAGAGTTGGGTAAAATGTCAACACAGGACACGAAGGTAAAAAATAAACTTTCCAGGAAAAGAAAAACTAAGATTCAATTGACGACGGCCCTTGAAAAAAAATAGTAATTGGGATCA
>NC_087222.1:10842405-10849905 GCF_015104395.2 Macrobrachium nipponense
TCAATCAGTTTAGTTTACATATGAATGCATAATGTATTCTTCCTTTTGATTCATTCATTTAATTAAACTTGCTGTCATTCATTATTGTTCTTATTTTATGGAAAATTGCTCGAGTTATACAAGATCTTATTGTATGAGAAACTTCTTGATCATTTAGTTCATGCTATAAATACTGCATAGATTAAATTTTTCTTCATTTATTTTGACTACATGTTCTGTCACTAAGCACTCTTTTCATTTCACTGTGTATAAATGAAAACAACTGTTTTTTTTTTTTTTATCAGTGACAATAAACTATAATTGACATTATTATTCCCACTGGAATTTGGAAGCAGACCAAAAATAATTGTAGTAAAGGAAGCATATTTCAGCTCTTGTTCCTCTTTCAAGGACACCCTTGCACCGGGATTATCGCCTTGCTGGACGTGGAGTCCATGTTTGCGAACATGGCTGTCGACAAAACCATAGATATCATCCTTGAGCGTGTCTACAGGAGTCATTCGACAGCACCCCTCAACATTCCCGAAGCCTCGCTCCGTATGCTGCTGGAGATCTGCACCAAGAAAGCCTCTTTCTCCACCCACCGGGGCCAGATGTTCCACCAAGAAAAAACAACATCTAGCATAATATTACTTTGAATAACTTTTACATGGGCACCGTGGAGGAACGAGTCTTCACCAGGATGCAGCAACCCCGCACATATGGCCGTTACGTCGACCATATTTTTGTTCAGGTGGACACCGAGGATGAGGTAGAAGCCCTCCGTCAGGCCTCCATACTCCTGTCTACACAAAGATGACTAACAGGTATTCAAATAAATTAATCAGTAAGGAAGTCTGCACATCCCTGGAGAAATAGTACTGTACCTAGTGAGAGCCCGCAGCCCCGCCCCCAGGGTAATATCAAGCTGTATTATAAAGCCTTCATGAGTTCCCATTACCGTGAAGAAAAGGACTCCATTAAGAAGATTATTTCCGAAAATGTAACCCCGAAAGATGACACCAAGAAAATTGACTTAATCATATTTTACCAGAATCGGAGGACATGCGACCTAATTATGAAAAATAACCCCTCCCCACAGGTACTAGACCCCCTGAAGCAGACGTATGTAGTGTACCCAGTCCGCGATTGCAGCGGCGCCTACGTAGGTATGACAGGGCACATAATGTAAAAAGTTGGGTGTCCTTTACATTTAATTCTGGTCAAAGTTTCACAGACTTAGAGGTAATGCCAAGATAAAACAAAACCTAGCATAATAGTACTTTGAATAAAATCACTTTACCTCTGTTATATTTCTCGAATCTCCTAAACTCGCGAGAAACGTGGAAAATCCATCATGTATAAATAACCAGCTTTATGATCTGCAGAACTTTCAATTTCCTTTCCAGCACTGAATGGCCTCTTAGGTCCCAGTACTGAGTCTTTGTCCTAAACTCTTTATTCCATTCCGATTGTCGAGTCTCTCTCTCTCTCTCTCCCTCTCTCTCTCTCCTAAAGCAAAGATATACTCTATATTATAAACCCTGGTCATCAAATAAGAAACTATAGTCCATCGCTTTCACTCCAAATCTAAAGCAAGATACAACGTAAAGAAAATGAGATGTTTTGAGCAAATTCTCGATATCATTTCTGGCAACACGGGGAATCGTCTCTTGGCCCTAGAGGATGATGTAGAATTGCCAATATGACAACATTCTGTTATCATATGTCACAAAATACCGTGTGACAATATATTTAGCCAAGACACAGGAAAGGTAAAAGGAGGAGTACCTCCTTTTATTTTTCCTGTGTATACATATATCTCAGTATAATCGCCTCGTTCCACGGAGAGAGAGAGAGAGAGAGAGAGAGAGAGAGAGAGAGAGAGAGAGAGAGAGAGAGAGAACTGAGTAGAGGGTGTGATGAAAACACGCACGTTATCATTACAATTAGCCTACCTATCTCAATAATCTCCAACACAATTATCTACATATAATAAGGGGAAATTATATCTTTACATTGACATCATTCCCAATTGGAAACATGTAATCTTTAAAGAGAAGCTTTTTAACCATCTGAAAATAAACAAATATCAGAATTATCGCATAAAATGAACGATAGTTGGAGCTTGTATCGTACATCGTACCTGAGACAGTTTAATCGTACATGAACGATAATTATCGTACGAATGGCAGCCCTCTCTCTCTCTCTCTCGCCCGGTGTCATATTGTTTCATTGCTGCTTGAAGTAGTTCTGTAACTTTTGGCACTAAGGACTCTTCATGCTGTATGTGTGTATGAAGGTGTTGTATGTGTGACCTAGTTTTTCTTTTGAACTCGATAATTATAGTATTCATATCCATAATATTCCTTAGTTAAATCCCATAATCTTCCACAACATTCACCATAGAGTATAATATTCGTATTAACATTGACCTCCCAAGAGAGTTTTCGTCAACTGAATCTTATTTTTTCCTTTTCTTGGGGAGTTTAGTTTCTACCTTCGTGTCCTGTTTTGACATTTTACGATTCTCTCTCTCTCTCTCTCTCTCTCTCTCTCTCTCTCTCTCTCTCTCTCTCTCTCTCCTCTCTCTCGCTATATTTACCTGTGAATAGACTATGACGGGATCGTTTTGAATCACAGACCCAGCAAACTTGGGGGAGGTTACTCGCACTTTCTCGTTCTATCAAGCGGATCAGAGAAATCATCCGAACTCCAAACGCTTCAAAGGGAAGTCCAGGAAGTCCAGTTTACCGTGAGGGTGGGGGGTGTGTGTGGCGAAGGGGGTGCAGAAATCCCCTAAAACGGACATACAAAACGGTTGACGTAGGAGGATTCGCATTCTCCTTCATCGAGAGATATCTTTTTTTAAGAATGGCGAATGCGTCTATGTCTATGAGAACACACGTGTGCAATGAACAGGGCCACATGACGAGGGCGAACTCACGTTTTCAGTAAACACGCCGTTCGATCTCCTCGAGACGGGGGGCACTGCCCCATTTGAGCACCTCTAGCGAAGTCGCAGACGTAGGTTATACTATACTATTTCGAAATCTAGAGAGTGCCAAGAAAATTGCCCACATTAACCCCCTTTTTCGGGGGAAAATCCCCTTGCAGAGGGTATTTTTTTATATATCTTTCATTTTATCTCCAAAACTATGCGTTGCAAGTGAAAAAGTACACGAATATAAAACATTGGAAATTAAATTCTACACAGGATCTTTTTTATAAGTTATTCTTGTAAATATAATATTTTCTGCGTAAATCACCCCGCAAATGATGGCACAGTTTGCCGTAAATGAAAAAAAATCGATTTCACAATTACTTTTCCTTCAATAACTCAAGAATGATGTATTTCTATATGAATACCATAGAGATGAAATTGTAAGGAAAATATTTCTATTTTATTAGGTATGTATTATTTCGTTCTACATATTAACGTTTCTGCATCAACATGCCGAGAAAAAAATCGTCAATAGCTATTAAAAAAATCATTGCATGATTAAACTATTTTTTTCTTGTTTGCTTTCAGGTGTTTTGGAAAGGAGATTTGTGGATGGCAATAGCTGTTGTGGAATGGCTAGATGCTGCTCATAGTTAGTGAAGTACAGCACGGTGGACTGAGCATGATGCTAAATAATGGACGACTATGTGGTAGCACATAGTTACTGCATTGGTGGATGTTTGTGACAGTGAACAAGAACATGGTGATAAACAGCAGACTATTGAATGATGATAACTACTTGATTAATGTATGTGATAGATAGTGGACTGCTGAATGAACGCTTGGGCACAGTGTACTGATGGTTAACAGTGGGCACCTGGTGGATGCACATTGTAGATTCACCGTAATTACATAGTATGTCAGTTCAAAATATAAGACGATGGATGATATCAACTGGGACCTCTGTTGCATTTGTCAGTTGGATAAAAATGAACGATTGACGAAACCAAGAAAAGAAGGACTTATAACACTTGGGAAAGATTTGAATGAATTTAAAGAATTTAATTCTATTCCATATGGTATGTCAGTACCATTTGATCAACTTAATGATGGTTCAGGTATTACAGCAACTCTTATTTCAAGTAATGCAAAGCACTACACATTATGTAGGAGTTACAGTAGCACCAAAATCGAAAACAGGTGCACAGAGCTCTCAAAAAAAAAAAAAAAAAAAATGAGGACAGCTGGCAAATGTGACCCTTTAGGTCGTGATGTCAGGTTGTGTGTTACCTGTGAGGGAGAAAATCAGACGCGGCTCGGGCTGCACATCGTCCAACATCTATCTATCTATCTATCTATCTATCTATATATATAAATATAAAATATTATAAATAAATAGATATAGAATATATATATATATATATATATAGATATATATAATATATAGATATATATTATATCTTATATAAATATATATATATATGATATATAGATATTAATATAATATTATATATATATATAGTTATTATATATATATATATATATATTATTATATATATAGATATATATATATATATATATATATTTATATATATAATATATATATATATATATATATATATATATATATATATATATATATATATATATATACTATATATATATAATTATATATATATATATATATATATACACATATATATATATATATATATATATATATATATATATATATATATATATATATATATATATATATATACATATATATATATATATATATATATATATATATATTATATATATATATAAATATATATATATATATATATATATGTATGTATATATATATATATCGTGTGTGTGCGTGGGTTTCCCTAATTGGAGCAACAACAGTAATTGAACTAGAAAATACAAAACGGAGACTGATGATTTCAGGAACGATATTGAATGACGAGCTTTTAAAAACATGTTACTCAGGATAAGAGCAAAAGCACGGTGGTCTTTAAAACAATTATATTTGATCTCATTGTGGGTACATAAAGACACATGGCTGTGCGAGTAAGAGGACTTTAATTAATTATTTTTGTATTAGTAGGGATATTTCAGTTATTACATGGCATGTCACCTATGGTATTACCGTTTTTCTTTCCAGAATACTCTGCATATATATATATATATATATATATATATATATATATATATATATATATATATATATATATATATATATATATATATATATATGTGTGTGTGTGTGTGTGTGTGTGTGTGTTTGAGTGTGTGTGCGTGTGTGTGTGTGTGTGTGTAAATATAAGGAGGCTCATATTTTGTCTCACACTTAATTTCTTACATAGACCGTCCAAAGAATTACCTAAAATGATAGCATTACACGGGAGGGGAAATATGCAATAAACTGTATTGTAACAATGAAAACACCGTACTAGACATCTAGACATCTAAAAAATTTATTAGTTGTTAACTGAAAATGAGAAAATGAAAAACAAACATTGACCTTCCCTATGAATGAGATATTGTCCAATTTTTCATGCATGAAAACCCTTCCTTAATGAATTTCTATTGTCCAGTGGAGGAGAGGCCGTCTGAAATGGCCAGTCAAAGCGTCTTTTATTTCAGGATATGAATTTTACACTTTTTATAATATCATTTGCACCAGCAGCAATCACACCACCTCGACGATGCTTCGCGTAGTATATCCAGCGTCGTCAGTTTCTTTGTTACTTGACGCCTTCAATTCTCGCAGTATATCCAGTTCTTCTTATTTTTTCCTCGATGATTAAATGTTACTTTTTTGTTGGTTGTTTCTGTACTGAAGTTCACTAATAATCATAAACACCATTAAGTTTAACTCACTCTTTTTAGCTTTCTTTACAAGAAAACTATTGGGATGCCGAATGGCTTTGTTTGTCCGTCCGCACTTTTTTTCGTCTCCTCAGTTTCTTTGTTCGCCCTCATAACTCAACCTCAATAGTTTATTGTTTATTTAAGGTTAAATTCAGCCGTAATCGTGCATCTGCAATAAAAGGTATGGGACAAGCCACCACCACGCTTGGTTAAAGTTTTATGGGTCGCGGCTCATACAGCATTATACCGAGACCACTGAAAGGTAGATCTATTTTCGGTGGCATTGATTAGACGCTGTGCGGAAAACTTGATTGTATATTTTCTTGTTTTATAATAGGAGCAGTATTGCTCCAAATTATTCTTTTCTGGCTTAATTGCGTTATTAATATAAGTTTCATATAATTTTTTTCATTTTTGTTATAAATAAGTTGCAAACAGATATAAAATACAGGCCATTAGAAAATCCTTTCGACAAAGGCAGTCACACTCTCATGGTATTTATTGTCGGTTTCATTTCAGCCTTCCACTCGAGATGTGCCTATGACAGGTACCACGGGATTGGCTTATTGTGATAAACATCAAACTATTTCTCCAATGAATTATTTGAATATTTATTTATCTAGACAAAGATTCCTCGGACCTTCTGATATAAATATAACCCATCGAGTTATATTCATAACAGCAACAGAAGCACAGGAAAGACGAGTTTGCATCAACAATCGACTCAGACCAGACAGACACTATATAACGAACGATGAGCTCTCAGGAATCATAATTCATCTCATTAGCATAGCGCAGATCTCACATAGTAAGCCTATGCTCAAAAACTGTTCGAATCACGAGATCTTCTTATAATTCAAACTTTAATGTATATATAGTTTCATTGTATGCCTATGAAAAGCTTCATTATGATACCAAAGAAATATCTACGTCAGTAAAATTAAAAATACCGGTAAAACACTAACCATGAATTAATGAAGCTAGGCCTACGTTAGTGATTCGCCTGTTATTTTATTTTACTGGCTTTGTTTAAGCATACATTCATTCTCTTTCAGTCAAAATTACTTTTTATTGTAAACTTTTCTATTAACTTTAATTAATTATCGTTCAAATGCCCAACAGTTATGCCTGGGCTAGCATTTTTATGCCCTATGTATGTCATCAACACTGGATGGCAGGAACTGAAAGGATAAAATTTTGATGGACAAGTTATTTAGCTAAATAGTCTCGAAAGTGTCCAAACACTGAGCTATTAACAATCATTTGCATACTTGAAAAAATATCTAAATATGCAGAGTATTCGGAAAGAAAAGCACGATACCGTTGCAATCATGTCATGTCTTCACTGGAATTTCCTGTCATCCAGGCAATACAATACAATAGTGTCTGTTGTTGCTTTCACGCCCCCCCCCCTCCTCCCACCCCCAGGCCCTAGACAGCCTCATAGCCAACATTCTTGCTTATTTACAATATTACCCTACTCATGTGATTCACACGGAAGAAATGATTGAAATGATTCCAATTCGCATTACTAGACCCAGACGTCTTGTGATGTACCTACAGTGAGGGGGAAAATAAAGGTTTAAAGTCCATCGTTCTTTTCCGTGTGACGTCATTAGAACGTGTGTTACAAACTCGTCATTTGTGTGCTTGTATTGTTATATTACCGACATGAATCGTTATGCTTGTGCTCTATACAAGAAAGTGTGAGG